>NW_027611652.1:600000-786445 GCF_964261635.1 Lissotriton helveticus | reverse complement strand
GCACTGAGTGCGTATGTAGTAAACTAGTATTGGGTGTGTCCAATGGTTTCAAAAATTATACTCTGTATTTAACACTGGGTTGTAACAGAGGTTATATTAAAGTGTTGAGGAGATGCATTGTATTGTCACATGAATGATATCATCAGTGATGTGGTCATTGATTGTCAAATGAGATGTCATCAGTGATGTCATCAGTGATGTCATTTGAGATGTCATCAGTGATGTCATCAGTGATGTCACTGACCATGTCATGAATGATGTAATATGTGACATCATCAGCAGTGGATTGCGGGTGCGCGATATATAGTTAGTGCAACTAACTATATATGGAATTTCAATGGTTTTGTGTGAGTAAAATAAGGTTTTTTAAATGCTAATTCCTAACTATATATGGTCTATAACCTATGGTTTTTTCAGTGAATTTTCAAGGTTTTGTAAATGCTAATTCCTAACTATATATGGTCTATAACCTATGGTTTTTTCAGTGAATTTCAATGGTTTTTTAATAGCAAATATCATAAGCTGTCGAATGTCAAGTACGTGGTAAGTAAAAACATTTTCGTGTTTATGCACACTGATCTGCTTTGATTGCTGCCCCCCACCCCTCATTTCTATTAGGAGTACTCTCTCTTTGCAGATAGTGAAGGGTAGTTAACGCAGCCCTTTGCCCCCTTTGTAATCCGTCGTGCCTGCTTCTCTCTCCATTTGATTGATTGTTCTCTTTGGTTCATTCTCTATTTACAAACAAGCACAGAGTCGCAATACTCTGTTTAGTCTTTGCAGATAGCGAAAAATCGTGTAAAAAAACAAAAGGAATCGAGCAAAATCAGTAGGCCACTAATGGGATCTCTTTTGACCTCGCTAAATAGAAACATTAGGAACAACCTGTTGAAAATAGCAATGCGTATGTATATAAGCGGCGTTCATTTGTGTTCACAGTACCCCTTGTTGATTGTTTCAATCGAGCATTGAATTGTTCGAAGTTAATTCTCTTAAGGATCTTCTCTACCTGCAAACGAGGAAGAATAGGAATATTCTATCTCCCTTTGCAGATAGTGAAGGGTAGGTAACGCAAGCCTTTAACACGTCGTACCTATTTCATTCCTCATTCATTGATTGATTGTCCGAACATTGACTGTTTGGGAATTAGTTCTTTTTGGAGGTATTCCCTGTTTGCAAATAAACGTAGGAAAATCTTTGCAAGTAGTGAAAGGGTACGTAATGCGGACCGTTCTCCCCCGTTGTAATCTGTCATGCCTATCTACTCCCCACTGATTGATGCACCTTTTTCACCCAGACCATTTACTAGAGATACGTCATCTGGCCCGACCAGAGAGCACCCCTAGTGAAAAGGACATATGCAATAATAACGAAGTGATCACTGTATCCTGTTAACAGAAACTTTACCATGAAACAACCTGGAAAGAAAAAAATAGGAAAACGAAAATCAGTAGGCCACTGATGAACATGAACTTTTATTAAACAACGAACAAAGAAACGATAACATAACGTAATGATAAAACCTATTAATGTCCTAGAAACAAGAAAACGTTAAAATATGCCAGTGGTGAGAGACCAGAAAAACAGTAAGAGAAACCAAATCACCCCTCGCTGTCCCACCGCCTGCCACGCCAAAAAAATCGATAGACTAGGGAAAATGCAAGTCAGTAGAACATCCACCCCCACTCTGGAAACTTCCAAGGTGGGGCAGGGTTCCGGCTACGCCCAGCCGGGAGCAGCCCATATAAGGCAGGTCCTGCTGCCACGCCTCGGCCAGGAGATCCTAACGTAGGGTGTAGCCGAAGGAGAGGCCGAGGCCAGCGGGACCCGGCCAGGGGATTGCCTTTACAACGCTGAACAGTTGCAGGGGGGGGGAATGTCTACTCGACCCTCCCCTCTCTCTCCCAGTCCGGCCGCGGTGGCCCTTGAGAGATTCAGGTAGTCCCGCCACATGTCTTTCGGTCCGGCCACCAACGGTCGGGGGGCCGAGGCCGACGGGATCCGGCTGCAGCCGATAAACCAAGAAACCCGTTCATGGGGCCAGAGCCAGGGGCGTCCGGCCAACATCCACCGGAAGCCCGGCCCGAAGATGGACGAGACACTTCTTTCTTTTATAATGGCTGCGACAACACTGGGGGGGGATGTCTTGCACATGCCTCCGACCCCCCCCTCGTCCTCATCGCCTGGTCCGGCCATAACAAATCTCAAGCGAGACGCCGTGGGGTGCACTGGGAGGGAGAGACGGTGCGAACAGGCCTCTCCCGCCTCCCCAGGTGGAGACTTCCCAGCTGCACCCTCAGCGCTCCAGGCGGTGGCATCCTAACAACTACAGTGCTGCACAGTTTCGGAACGACCTAGATAACGGTTCTTCCACTGTGGCCATGCTGCAACGTCTCGCCCGGCAGGGTGGAGCCCGTCCGCTCATGTGACCCCGCGATCGCCGGTAGCTACCGAACTCTTAAAATGGCGGTCGACCTGGCAAGAGCGGGCCCAGCATAAAGAAATGGCCCGGTCACTGGTTGACTCCACCACCGTAGTCCTCCACGACCTTGAAGATTCTAGAGGAGCCGCGGGAGTCTCCGACCCCCGATGGGGAATGACTGCCATGATCGCCCGTGGGGTGACGAAACTGTATCCGCGGGACGTCGGCGCTCCCATGCTGGCGCCAGCCTCACCTTGAATTACTAGAATCCTGCAGACCTCACTTCCGGTGAAAGCACAGTGTGACCCGGTAGGAAAAATTATTGCACCCCCTCCCCTTTTTGACTGATAGTTCAAACCACCGATCCTTTCCTTTGCCCTTTTAACGGAACTTTGGACTGCCTCCCCCTCTTTTACATTTTCTAGAGAAAACAAAACATTAACCACTACATTAGCATAGCAGTTGACACCAGAACTGTTTTCAAATTGAAAACCAACAACATCTTCAACAGAATCCTTTTTGTTTCTGCTGTGACCCTGCTACAGCACAGGCATTGTCCCCAGCAGTAATTCTGCAATGCCGGTAAGAATAGCTGTGGTGCCTACTGGACTCACTCACCCCCGCGGCGCCCCACGCCGTTATTTGCTGGGCGGCAACTTACTAGACATCACTTTCGTGCCATCTAGATTTCAGCGCGTTCTGCTGCCTTGGAACTATTCGCACAACAGACCTCTACTGACAAGAATATTTCATTATTGGTGCTGTCAATTTCAATAAATCTATTGGATAATTAAAAAGAAATTGCCACGGTCTCTTCGTTGTTTAAATGTTTTTACTGTTTTTGTTTTGTTGTATATATTTATATGTTATTAAAGTTTTATATACCTACTACTTTGTTGGAGTGCTATATATTTTTAATGTGACACATAATTGTAAAAACTTTGATGTACAAAGAGTCATTCCTGGAATCTTCCGCTTCAGGCTCGGTCCCCTCCCCAATCACAATACAGGATGGTTTTCAGATAGTAGGAACACGTGTGGTGTGACGGATCTCATCGAGTGTGGGCCTTGATCTACTATAACTCCTTTGAAGAGGGGTGATTCTTTACAGCTGGGGCCATAAACTACATCTACAGGGCTAGCTGATAGCCTGGACAATCGGACACAGAGAAAGAGGAGTGTCAGAGGGTGCGGTAGTGAATAGGGCGAAAGGGAGGTGTCGGGCGGGCACAGAGTGTGATTCTCAGGGAAGAGCAGCGCAGATGGGGGGAGGTTTATTGCCCATGCATAAGACAGAGAGCGGTGGTGACCAGTGCCTAGGGAAGATGCTTGCGTGGGTGAGGAGCCATGCTACGAATCGACAGCGTGCAGAGAGTGGGTCTGGTCAAGACACCTAAAATGGCTGCCGTGCACGACAAAAGTGTGGCATTTCAAAAAAGGCAAGATGGCGCAGACAATGTTTTTCAACACTTCCTCATTTCCTTCGAATCGAACGTTAACAGACGTTGGGGCATATTACCAAAGTTAAGCGATATTTATCGCTAACGATGCTTACCAACCAATTTTTTACCACTAAGCATCGTCAGAAATTATCGAAGATAAACCTTACTATTATCAAGGTTTATCGCAAATGCGATAATAAACGGCCGCAATGCATGAATATCGCTAAAAACTCAGCGATATTCATGCATTACCGAGCTAATGCTCTTAGCCATGTTATCCACCTCCCATTGGATAACATGGCTAAGAACTGCTCAGGGCAGGTGTTACTTTTTGGAGATATTCGCGCTTAGCGCGAATATCTCCAAAAGTTGGTAATAGGAGATAGATATCTTGCATGTTGTAATGCAAGTTATTGTGGTATATGGAACTCATACCATAATCTCTCAGGAAAGCAGAAACTGATCCTTTTGGGACCGCCTAAAAAGGCCTAGGGGGTGAGGAGTACTCTACTTTGCCCCCTTTTCACGTTCCGAACTATTTTATTTTACTCTCTTCTGTAATTACACAAAATACCAGCGATAAGATGCATCGGAGACACACAGTGAGAGAAAGGAGGCCGGAGATGAAGAAGACATGTCAAATACACATTGGAGATAATATAGTGGCAGAAGGGAAGTAAATATGAGTAAACTTACCATGTAACATAAAAATGTTGCACTCTATACTATAAGTCTCATTTTATACTACAATCACTTCGCTACAACCTCATAAATTAAAAATAAAAATGAATAATGTCTCAAACAATTTTTGATTTCTAAATATAAATTTATTCTTCAGAATTTTCTAAATTTGAAAGAACTAGTAACATGTCCTCATCAGCAATGTCCTCATTAAAAGTCTCCAATGATGATTCTTGTAACTCTATGGTCTCCAAACACTCGATAAATTCGCCATCAAGAGATTGATCAAAAAAATCATTCAAGTCATCTCCTCCTTGTGACAATATTTCATTATTGGTGCTGTCAATTTCAATCAATGTAGTGGAATCATTCAAGTCATCTCCTCCTTGTGACAATATTTCATTATTGGTGCTCTCAATTTCAATCAATGTAGTGGAATCATTCAAGTCATCTCCTCCTTGTGACAATATTTCATTATTGGTGCTGTCCATTTCAATCAATCTAATGGAATCATACAAGCCATCTCCTCCTTGTGACAATATTTCATTATTGGTGCTCTCAATTTCAATCAATGTAGTGGAATCATTCAAGTCATCTCCTTGTGACAATATTTCATTCTTGGTGCTGTCCATTTCAATCAATCTAATGGAATCATACAAGTCATGTCCTCCTTGTGACAATATTTCATTATTGGTGCTGTCAATTTCAATCAATGTAGTGGACGATTCAAAAGAAATTGCCACGGTCTCTTCATTGTGAGCCATTTTATTTTGAAATTGCTTGCTGTAAATTGCAGAAAAAAATAATCACTTTCATTTATCGTTTGTAGTAATACATAATATAAAACTAACTTTATCAAGTATTTAGTATAACAGAAGGACTGCAAATAAATAACAGAAAACATTTTTCAAATTATCTTCAAGTGTACAACATAGTTCCCCTTACAAATTAACAACTCACCTTTTTAAAAGTAGCAGAAGTGTTAGTACTGTGTAAATCAAACACCAGAAATTCACCACCAAAAATTCCTCACAAATGTACCTCAGACAGTAGTATCACAAAATGGCTGTGGTTTCCTCTCATTTGACATATATACATAACCAATTAACTTTCATCACACACAAATACAAAACCAAAGTAACATTTTAATTGGTTCTAAATTTCAACACTTTCAAATGTGTTTTCCCCATGCAATTTTCCATAGGACATTTACATACGTCTACAGCCTGAATGGCTGAACGGAATTACACCAAACTTGGCAAAATGGTACATCAAACCTAAGAGGTCAGGAAGGATCTACTATGCCCCCTTATGGTCATTTCCCCCTTCGCTTTGGCCTCCTCTTGTCTCTCAATCCTACCGAGGGACAAGATGGCGGCCGCTACGGACTGTTTGGAATGTTGACAGACGCCGGAGAACCAATCAGCTTCGCAAAGCTCTGTAACGCGAAAAGTACGCGAAGCGGACCGCTGTTACAGATATATATCTTTTTTTGAACGTTAATTTCTCAAAATCCACTGGAGCACATATATTGAGACCTAGCAAAGGCACATCGGGCTACCAGTCCCTAATATTTTGCCAAGTTTCGTGCAAATCCATTCAGCCGTTCAATTATTATTATTATTTTTTTTTTTTGCCCCGCAGGGCCCTTTTAAAACCTCCACATCAAACCTAGGGGGTCAGCGAGGATCTACTATTCCCCCTTATGGTCATTTGCCCCTTCGCTTTCGCCTCCCCTTGTCTCTCGATCCTACCGAGAGACAAGATGGCGGCCGCTACGGACTGTTTGGAATGTTGACAGACGCCGGAGAACCAATCAGCTTCGCTTCACAAAGCTCCGTTGCGCGAAAAGTACGCGTAGCGGAGCGCTGCCCAGTCCGCGGTTACAGATATATATCTTTTTTTGAACCTTAATTTCTCAAAATCCACTGAAGCACATATATTGAGACCTACAAAAGGCACATCGGGCTACCAGTCCCTACAATTTTGCCAAGTTTCGTGCAAATCCATTCAGCCGTTCGGGCTAAAAGTGAGGCCAACCGCCCTATGGAAATTAACATAGGAAAAACGCATTTTGGGACCCCCCTTTTTTCTCGGCCCCCCCTTGATGAACCCCCCCAAAATTTTCAGGGGCTGCTCAGAAACAAAATGTGCCATTTTCCTGAAAATTTCAGCCAATTCCGTCCACAAACGCCAAAGTTATTAGACATAGAATTTTCAAAAAACCCATAGAGAAAAAATCCTAACTATATATACCTACTGGCGACCGCCAGTAGGTAATATATATATATATATATATATATATGAAAGCTCACTCCCTCCCAGTCCTGGGAGAAAAATAAAGACAGCACACACGGGAATCTTTGCAATGGCAACTTTACTCGCACAGACGCGTTTCGGAAGCGACGCTTCCTTCCTCAATGTTAGTTACACCGTAACACGCGATTTGGCGCCCTTTGTTTCAAATTCAACAAACGAGCTGTAATAGCAAACACAGAGAGAGGACTGACGCATATGCGCCATATTGCTAATGCATTTCATCCCGCATTAACATACTCGTATTTAGACAATACATTTTGTATTCATTAAGTACCACATTTCTTATTTGTGAAAAAGCCTCTCGACTTTCCAACCAAAATTTACACAATAAAATACTGCCGTGAATCGGCACATCTCCTCTCACTAATCTACCGGGAAATGGATTACAAATCTTGCCGTGGATCGGCCTAAGGCAACACTAAGGTTGCCGTATAAATTTCCAAATACCCGATACCATCATTTTTGCCTATCACTCTCGGATGTTGCATTTTAAAATGTTAACAAAAAAAGTTGCAAGATATCACAAAAATCCTGAAAAAACAAAACAAAAGAAGTATAATACATCACAGGACATTCATCGTCCCGTGGTACCAGACACTCAATGATGATTAATTGCTGAAAGACACTATTTACAAACAAGCATTGTCGTGTAGCTGTAATTCACTTTATATTTACACTGGAAATGCTGTGTGGCAATATCATTTCAACTCCCTAGATGCACAGTCAATTCCTCCCCACAATTTAATCCCCAGGGGGCTTTGGTTTGACAATCTATGATGTATCGGGATTCTAACCTGCGAAGTTTTTGCAGTTTATCCCCTCCCCTGATATTGTCTGGGATCGCATCAAGGCAAAAGTACTGTAACAGATTCCTGTCGCTCTTGTGTTTGATCGAAAAGTGTCTAGCGACAGGGTATGTAAAATCTCTGTTTACTATCGCCCGCATATATATATATTCTCCAGTGTGGTTCAAATTCAGGATATGCAGCGCTCACGTCGGTGCGTTATCCTGCGGCAGAACCCACGCCTCCCTACATTCACCAACTTCCCCCAGCCAGAGGAAAAACGGGTCGCACACCCAATCACAGTATTCAAATCTTCTTTATTTTCACGATAACAGGGCTAACAGCGCGTTAGATCTATGCGTTTCGGTGTATCGCCACCTTGCTCACGATCAGCGGGTTGCCCCACCCCGTGTATATTTAAATGTTTTAGTCTTTCATTACAGTCATTTCCTGTCACATGTTCACATTGCAAGGATTATGGTCCTTGTAGTTTCTTATTTTCTAAACGACAAAAGTAGAATATTTTGCACATTTATTATTCCATTTTTCTTATATTTTTTCTTCTTTTCTTTCTATGCTCTGAAAGTTCCGTTGTCTATTTTTCTGATGCAGTCAGTCATATCATTGCACAGCTTTCGCCGCCTTCCAATAGGCTTATTCCATTGTTATTGTTCTTGTTACAATTTGGATTGTATTTGCTTATATTTTTTAGAATTAGTAGCTGACCATCAATTCTTTTTGAATATTTTCATGTGTAATCCTCTCCAACGATTGTTTATAAATGTACATATAATTCCTCCGACTGATTTAACCCATTCGGGTGCAGCGTTCTCAGGTTCAGTAGTTCAGTTTTTTGCCAATATCCCTGATGGAATTGTTCCATATGTTTAGCTATGGCATTGGATCGATCTTTGTGTACCGTTGCCCTCATGTGTTGTAGGATTCTGTTTTTTAATTCTACTGTCGTGCTTCCTACATACAACATTGGGCATGGGCATTCCACTATATAGATTGTAAATGGCGTTTTGCAAGTGATGCATTGTCTGATTTGCCACTTCTTTTTGTTTGCCAATGTTATTTCCTTCATTGGTTTTGCGATTTGGCACATCTTACATCCGTGGCATTTTACGAATCCTTTTGTTTTCAACCAGTCAACGATACACAAAGATCGATCCAATGCCATAGCTAAACATATGAAACAATTCCATCAGGGAGATTGGCAAAAAATGAGATTCTATGGCATCCAAACAATTCCAAAAGGAGATCGCGGTGGGGACCGTGAGAGAAAACTGAGGCAAACAGAATCAAGATTCATACTGAACCTGAGAACGCTGCACCCGAATGGGTTAAATCAGTCGGAGGAATTATATGTACATTTATAAACAATCGTTGGAGAGGATTACACATGAAAATATTCAAAAAGAATTGATGGTCAGCTACTAATTCTAAAAAATATAAGCGAATCCAATCCAAATTGTAACAAGAACAATAACAATTGAATAAGCCTATTGGAAGGCGGCGAAAGCTGTGCAATGATATGACTGACTGCATCAGAAAAATAGACAACGGAACTTTCAGAGCATAGAAAGAAAAGAAGAAATAAATATAAGAAACATGGAATAATAAATGTGCAAAATATTCTACTTTTGTCGTTTAGAAAATAAGAAACTACAAGGACCATAATCCTTGCAATGTGAACATGTGACAGGAAATGACTGTAATGAAAGAAAAAACATTTAAATATACACGGGGTGGGGCAACCCGTTGATCGTGAGCAAGGTGGCGATACACCGAAACGCGTAGATCTAACACGCTGTTAGCCCTGTTATTGTGAAAATAAAGAAGATTTGAATACTGTGATTGGGTGTGCGACCCGTTTTTCCCCTCTCCCTTTTCTTCTCTTCATTTTCCTTTCCCTCCCCTCTCTTATATATATTTTCTATTTTTTATATTTTGAGTACTCTTTATCCTCTGTTTCCCCTCTGTTCCCCCTCCTAAATGCTCCAAGTAACCATCTGCTGCCCCCGTCTCCTCCATCTTCCTGCTTCTCTCCATTTAGATCTTTTAATTTTGTTTAGTTTCCATTAGGAAGTTCTACTAAGGATTCTCTCTTATTAAAAATATGAAGGAGTCAACTTCATGTGGGTATAGAAAGTTATGGGTCTTATTCCTCCAAACAACTATTAGGAATGCATGGAATTTCATTTGAACCTGGGCGCCCAGGCTCCTCAGGTCAGGCATTCTATTTCCCAGCTCCCACTGCCTTTGTGCTGTGGCCTTTCCTACATCTGACCTAATCAGATATTTGATAGAGTCTATCTGGAGGGTTGAATCAGATAGTGCTCTACTGAATATTAGCTCCTTTACTGTATAGGTGAGGAAATTCACCAGGATTTTCCTGGGTGCCTTCCTCTCCTTG
Organism: Lissotriton helveticus; assembly: GCF_964261635.1. NCBI lineage: Eukaryota > Metazoa > Chordata > Amphibia > Caudata > Salamandridae > Lissotriton > Lissotriton helveticus. Next base: position 776,377 of record NW_027611652.1, on the reverse strand, counting down.
TGAAGCCTATAAGGGTCTCTGTGAGCTCTTTGAATTTCGGCCTCAAGGTCTATGTCCGGCCTGTCTTTTAGTACCCCATCTCTAAGCAGGTTGCAAATAAATAATTTAACATCCCCTTTCTCGGCTCCCTCAGGAATCTTTAGAAATTTGAGATTGTTCCTTCTCGAATGTATCTCGAGTCTCTCAATATCCATTTGGAGATTTTTGTTTTGTAGTCTGAGAGCATCTAGGTCCCTCTCGTGTCGCTGGGAAGCCCCTGTAAGCAGGGACACATCTTCTTCCAATACGCCAGTTTGCTTAGACACTTCATCCAACTTAGCCTCCAAATTAGCACATTGTTCGTGAATGCTTTTCTGATTTGCCTCAGATATTACAAATTTGGATAACAAAGTCCTCCCTCATATTAAGTAATAAGGACTCTAATTGAGAGAACCTGGGACCAACAGAGTTATCCATAGTCAACTGCGGGGCTTCCTCATCTACAGGTGGAACCTCTTCTGTTTCTAAGTCACAATCTAAGACAGAATATCTGTTGGTTAGAGGTAAACCCCCTTGGGCCGTGGCAGCAACAACAGGGGATTGTGCAATAGAAATTGAGCCCCTCGATGGTTGGGCCGGGAGTTGTATCTCATTCGGAACACTCTTTAATGTTGACTTTGATGCAGACTTAGATAGAGAAGATAGAGGAGGTGAGCTGCCCCCCTTAGAGTCCATGGCCTGCTCCAAAATTTTAAAATAGCATTTCAAGGAGGGGGTCGGTTTACCTCGGAGGGGCACATTCTTCAGAAGCCTCTGTTTAGGCCCGCCAGCCCCTCCTTTTGAGCTTTTCACCTTCTTTTCCTTCTTCCGCCCCTTAGGTGTAGAAGCGACAGTCCCAGACCCTGTCCCTGTTTCAGACCAGGCGCCTACCGCCTGGGAACCCACCTTATGGAGCTCCGAGTTTGACCTCAGCTGGTACATGTTCCTGGCGCCCCCTGCTCTGGGAGCAGCAGGGGCTTTAGAAGCCGGGGGTTTGGTTCCTAATTCCTTGCTGCTTCTCTCTGGTGAAGGAGTGAAATCCCCTAATGATTCAGGGTGAGCTGTATGTAATGGGCTAGAAAATTGAGAGATGTCTGAGCTCATTCCCTTCCGTGACTCCGGTTGCAGGAAGGCGGGGGCTGGCTTCACGTACGGAGGTTCAATAGCTAGTTCAATAGCCAGTTCACCTAACTGTTGTCCGATATCAGAATAACCGCCCCCCCAATCTTAGTGGTCCTTAAAGAACACGCTCCAGAAAACTTGCGGGACCCGACCCTCGCTAGCACCAGCCTGACACCATGCCAAAACTTAGCGCGCCCAAAAAGCCAATTCTCGTACTTCAATTCAAGCTCCTTTGCATGTACTTGTGCTCGCTGATTTGTTTGTATTTGTAGCTCAGTTCTAACCTGGGTTGCAGTGCCGACACCCTTACGAGTACCACAACCCCCAACACTCTCACCGCTGTTTCAGAGAGCTCGACGGTTTCCAAAAACACCATCAGAGCTGAATATTCCCAGCGCCTCCCGTAGTCCTAGTGCAAAAACATTCACTCCTTCACGCCGGTAGGGAGGCTGGGAGGCAGGCAAGCAGCGCAGGCGGGGCCTGCCATAGCTTGCAGAACAGGAATGGAGCAGCTCTGTCGTGTGGGGAGGAAGATATGGGAAAAAAGGAAAAGAAAACGCCAAAAGTTTTGAAAAAGGATCGTGCGTTGAAAGGGGTCATAATCACCCGCTCACCGTGTAAGATGCCACTGTCGTCCGCATAAAATCTGCATTTCACCTCGGGAGATCACCGGTCAGATTGGAGCTCCCTGCGGACGGCGTCAGCCCTCCGCCATGTTCCTCTGGACACATCCACAGTCGGTCGGGAGCCCACCCACGGTCGGTCGGGAGCCCCGCCCACGGTCGGTCGGGAGATGTACCACAGGGCCAATCACATTTTCTTTTTAAGTTTAGAGACCCAACATTTTAAAAAAAAATAAGACTAAAGATCTTGAGGACAGCTATTAGAAATTGGGTTTTTGTGAGGCAGAAGCCTGATATTCCCTATTACTCAGTGCAGGCTCCAATCTGGGAATCTCCACGAACACCGGCCTGTCTCGATGACCAACTATCTCGCCCTCTTAGGGCAGTGGGGATTGAGTGTTGGGGAGATCTCCAGGTTGATTCGCAGCTTCTTAGCTGGGAGGCAATATCTAGTCTTACCGGGGGAACACTTACTAGGTTTAAATATCATCAGCTGTCCAGATGGTGGTTAACTAAGCCCTGGAATCTCAATAACCCTAATCCAAAATTGGATCTAGTATACAGGAAGAATAAGTGGAAAAATCAAATTTCATACTGGTACACAGCCATGCTAGAAGCCGAGAACATCTCAGAATCAGAAATACAAAAGCTTTGGAATGATATACTAGCATCAGAGAGTGCAGACTCGGTGGATATATGGATCGATTCATTTACTATCTTGCAGGCTGTGGTGAAGCCGGCCACATTAAAGCGGAAACATTTGTACACTATGTATAGGGCATATATATCCCCAAAGAAACTTATGAAATTCTCTAATCTAGAATATCATTGCCCAAGATGTAGACTCCTGGCCGCAGATGCTGTTTGTCCAGAAATTAGAAATTATTGGGATTCATTACAGGGCTTTCTGGGGGATGTTCTCTAGATACCAATGGTAATAACAACTAGCACTATTCCTTCCGGACTAGGAGTAGCTTATAATACTGATGATCTCAACACAAGGATTATTTTTTACGTCATACTCCTTGCCAGGCGCGAAATATGCAGAGCCTGGAAGGATCCAATACCTCCTTCCTTTTCAAACTGCCTTAAACATGTTATTTTTACCAGTAAGTCAGATATGGCATGTGATCCCACAAGTTTTGATAAAATATGGAAGCCCCTGGCGGCATGGCAAGACAGGTAAAGGTAATTTGGTGTTCCTATGATTTATCCTGGGCCCTGCCGGTTCCTATGTCTCCCTAGTAACGCAGGGAGCCAGTTAAGGCGTGAAAAGGAGTGGATTGGGAAAGCAGTGACAACTTGAGGGATCAGGCATGGCTCCTTCTGAACTTGGTCGCTTAACATCAGGGCAGGATTGACCTTTTCAGTTTGAGTTGCCTAAGCTCCTTTCAAGAATTCCATAACGGTATATGAGGAAATCAAAAACAAACAAAAAAATTATACATTCCCATGAGTGCTCCCAGACCCCTAAACCCAGTCGCAAAACTCTAGAACACGCCCAAGTAGCCCCCCAAAAACATGCGGTTCTGCTACCTGGCAGAGGCCTAATTCAAAATCGTGCCAAAACGCACTCTGAAAGTAGGCCCAAAACACCCCTTTTCCACCATGGATTTTCTACAAACCACTTGCAATCAAAATTAGACATTCCCAGGAGTGCTCCCAGACCTCTAAACCCACTCCCAAAAATCTAGAACACCCCCAAGTAGCCCCCCAAAAACATGCAATACTGCTACCTGGCAGAGGCCTAATTGAAAATTGTGCCAAAACGCTCTCTGCGACTAGGCCCAAACCCCCCTTTCCACCATGGATTTTCTTCAAACCACTTGCAATCAAAATTAGACCTTCCCATGAGGGCTCCCAGACCCTAAACCCAGTCGCAAAACTCTAGAACACCCCCAAGTTGCCCCCCAAAAACATGCGATACTGCTACCTGGCACAGAGACCTAATTGAAAATCATGCCAAAACGCACTCTGAAAGTAGGCCCAAAACCCCCCTTTTCCACCATGGATTTTCTCCAAACCACTTGCAATCAAAAGTAGACATTCCCATGAGTGCTCCCAGACCCCGAAACCCAGTCGCAAAACTCTACAACACCCCAAAGTAGCCCCCCAAAAACATGCGATACTGCTATCTGGCACAGAGGCCTAATTGAAAATCGTGCCAAAACGCTCTCTGCGACTAGGCCCAAAACCCCTTTTCCACCATGGATTTTCTTCAAACCACTTGCAATCAAAATTAGAACTTCCCATGAGTGCTCCCAGGCCCCTAAACCCAGTCGCAAAACTCTAGATCACCCCCAAGTAGCCCCCCAAAAAGATGCGATACTGCTACCTGGCAGAGGCCTAATTGAAAATTGTGCCAAAATGCACTCTGAAAGTAGGCCTAAACACCCCTTTTCCACCATGGATTTTCTTCAAACCATTTGCAATCAAAATTAGACATTCCCATGAGTGCTCCCAGACCCCTAAACCCACTCCCAAAAATCTACATCACCCCCAAACAGCCCCCCAAAAACATGCAATACTGCTAAAAAAACACCCCTTTTCCACCATGGATTTTCTTCAAACCACTTGCAATCAAAATCAGACCTTCCCATGAGTGCTACCAGACCCCTAAACCCAGTCGCAAAACTCTAGACCACCCCCAAGTAGCCCCCAAAAACATGCAATACTGCTACCTGGCAGAGGCCTAATTGAAAATTGTGCGAAAACGCACTCTGAAAGTAGGCCCAAAACCCTCCTTTTCCACCATGGATTTTCTTCAAACCATTTACAATCAAAATGAGACATTCCCATGAGTCCTCCCAGACCCCTAAACCCACTCCCAAAAATCTACATCACCCCCAAACAGTCCCCCAAAAACATACAATACTGCTAAAAAACACCCCTTTTCCACCATGGATTTTCTTCAAACCACTTGCAATCAAAATTAGACCTTCCCATGAGTGCTCATAGACCCCTAAACAGAGTCGCAAAACTCTAGAACACCCCCAAGTAGCCCCCTAAAATCATGCAATACTGCTACCTGGCAGAGGCCTAATTGAAAATTGTTAGAAATGGGATTTCTGGTTGGCTGAGGCTTGCGCCAAAGTCAGGCAGAAACCACCACTCTAGTCAGGGCAAGGAAGTTACATGCCAAGATAACCCCTGCTCACCCCCTTGGTAGCATGACACGAGCAGTAAGGCTTACCCCGGAGGCAATGTAAGTTAAGTATTTGCGCACGCACCCACCAGCAACAACATCCCAGGCCCCCCACAAAAGGAACTCCACACAAGGTATATGTAAAAATAGCCTTTGTATTACAAAACACATTAGATAGTAAACACACACTTTACAATGTGCCAGAGGCACGGGCAGAATATACAGGGGATTATATACATGGGACAGGGCCACCTGGACCACTGTCAGGAATAAGCACTTTTAGAACTGGCTTTTGGTAGAATTAGCACTTTTAGAAGTAACACTTTTAGGACATAGAACATATAATAACTGGCAGCGGATATGGACTGTACCTTCCATTCTGGCTGCGTAGGATAATGCGAGTGATCTCAGTAGTCCTGAGCTGGCGCCCGGCGTGCTACAAGCGTTTGGCTGGGGCGACCAAGGTGTGGGGCTCAGAGGAGGAGGGGGGCAGGGTGCGGGTGGCCCAGCAAAGCAGACGCGGCTCAGAGGAGAGGGGCGCAGCTTGAGACATGAGGGCGGCCAGGCACGAGCTGCCGAGGTGCAGTATGCGGGTGGCCCAGGCAGAGCAGAGCACGGCTTCACAAGGAGCGGTGTGGGTCTAGGCGGGGGCGGCCAGGCACGAGCTGCAGAGGGGAGTGAGCGAGGCACACTTCAGGCAAGGCCCCAGCGGCCCAAGGAGATCAGACAAGTCCCAGCACTTTGTCAGGGAAGGCACAAGAGAGTCCACTGGTCCTGGGACTCTGGTCAGGAGGCGAGCTCTGTATCAAGCCCTTGGAGATAGTTTTAAGCACCAAATAGCAAATGTAGCACACAACCAGAAACCACTAGTAAAAGGTAAGTATCACCTACGCAACCCTAACCACCTTAGGAAAATATCACGCAGGGAATCATGAACTCAAAAACAACCACCTAAGCATAAAAATACATTTAGGGGTATAGGCCAGAAGCTTCACACATGATGCATAAAAACACATTCAGAGGTGTCAGAACACAGGATGCGCAAAACATACTACACACAGTACATTTCCTAACACCCGAAGCATTAGCGAATAAATCACATTTAGCACATAACTCACATCAAAGTCCAGGTTGCGCCACTGCGCCAGAACCTAAACGTAGCAGCTGCCCACTACTTGCTGGGCAGCTGGGGACAGGGACAGAACAGGGCCTAAACGCTGCAGCTGGCACTAAGTGCTATGCAGCTGGGGAAGGCCAGGGTAGGGATGAAGGAGTGCAACTCACTCCCAAGTCCAGAGAGCATATGTCCCTAGGAAGCAAAACCTAAAATGTTGCAGCTGCCCACTACTTGCTGGGCAGCTGTGAACTGAAAACGGCGACTGGGGCTTTCACTAGCCCTTAGGAGCAAACACTGCGCAATAGGTTGGAGTCCTCTGGCTCTGAAGGAACAACGGAGCCTTTAGGAGCCTCGTGTTTTTTTTTATCAATAATGTGCCCTCTGGAGCCTCCTTACAACGTTGGAGTACCTCACGGGGGACTCGAGAACAACTACGCCGGAGCCCTCGGGGCTCTGAATCAGATCTGCCCCCTCACTCAGTGGAGCCCGACAGGCTCTCTGAATAAACCATGCCCCCGGAGCCCTCAGGGCTCTAAACAAAACTGCCCCCAGGACGTTGGAGCCTTTGCGGCTTTGAAAAATGGTGGGGCGGCCCACTGCCATCTGGGGCCGCTCTACATGCCAACAACATACGGGGCCTCGCGCTGGCACTAACACCTGCCTGGAGCCCCCAGCCCGTTTTCACTCACCGGGCTGCTGTCCTCCGGCAGGGCTCCTCTGGGCAGGTGGCGCGGGACTTCTCTGCCGGGGCTCCCTCCAGGACACGGGAGCCCCGCAACACCTCTGCTCTTCTCGGCTGGCAGCCCCAGGGCTCTCTCCACTTCCCGGGAGGCCCGGGCTGCGGGAGGATGCCACTTCTTCTCGCTCTGGGCTCGAGGAGGCGGGGTGGGCTCCCGACCTCCTCAATTGAGGCAACAACTTCCGGCCGCACTTCCTGGTGCCGGTGTCACTTCCGTCCGGCGGTCCCGCCCACTACTAGGCGGGCCGCGGCAATCGGGGCAGCAAATGAGGGATGGGCACCCTCGGTAGGCAAGTAAATTGTAGACGCGAGGTGGGCACTCGCTAAGGCACGCAAACACGGGGTGGGCACCCGTATTATTAATAAAAAAAGGCAAACAAAGACGCAGGGTGGCACCTGCATACTCTGGGCACACAAAGGGCAGGAGCGCTTCCCTCAGAGGGAAAACGACAGCGCTCTGCCCAGAAATGGAAAATAAAACGCCCTCAAGGCGCTGGGGGCACAGGCAGCACCAGGCCCCTCAGGAATGACCCCACCAGCAACCAGGGCAACAGCAACAAGGAGGAATCCTGGGGTAGGGAAAGGGGAGCAGGCATCTCCTAGCAAAGAAAAAGTCATCCAGTCCCCCCAGGCAAGGCAGAAGGGTCCAAAGAAGTCCATCAGCAATCCAGGGGCTGGGCAGGGCCCAGGGAGGCAAGCCTTCCCCTGGGCCCCAGCAGCAGCACGCCCCTCGTAGATTCAAGTCAGGAAACAAGAACCTTTTACAAGAGGTCACAGCCCTTTTTATACAAAAAATCCCTTTGTCTAAAGGTGCAGGGTGGGGGCAAAACCAGGCGCAGCTGGTTTGGGAGCACTCTTGATGGGCTCAGCCCCTCTCACTATTCACTGGCCAGGCTAGGGTCATTAGACGCACCACAGGGGGCGGAGCCAGCATTGTGTGGGGAAAGCCCAGCCCTATTCAGGTCCCAGGTGCAGCCCCTCCCTCACATCAGCATGCTAATCTCAACACTCACCACCGGGGCAGACCCATCCTGACTCCTGGAGCCAGGCTCACCAGCCAGCTCCAGCCAATCACACGCCAGACACAAATTACACAAACATGCCAACTTCTAGAAGTGGCACTTCCACACTAGACACAATCACGCCGCATACATCATTGCGCAGCATTGAATGACACGAGTCCGCACATACCAAACTCGCACCTGCAGTCCCCACGCATCAGGAACTACCAGGGACACACACATTCCCCATGCATTCCTATGGGAGGGCAGGCCAATCTCACACACGCACTCAGAGAGCGCACGCACTTTACACTGCGCCACAGTGCTAAAGTTAAAACAACAGGTGATGGACAGAATGCAGAACAATGTCATACATTCACCACAGTACAGAGATCTGGGCCTAAATCCATCGTTTTTTTGCTCACCATGCCTTTCCAGTTTGAACCCAGCCATATGCAAATCAGTCTTGAACCTGTGCCCCATGGGAACAGTCCAGCCCGAACTGCCAAGCCAGGTCCTCCCTGGACTTGAAAGAAGCATCCAAGGACCGGTTTCGGGCTTTCAGCCCTCATCAGCCTGGATAGCTTGATTCCAGTGGCATGGAGAGCATGTGTGCAAAGACTAGAAATCATTATAAATATTTAACACTAAAAGGCAAAAAGTTCAGGGGTGAACCTACCAGAAGGGCCAAGTCCAACAAAAACCGTGCCTAAACGCTTTCTGCGACTAGGCCCAAACCCCCCTTTTCCACCATGGATTTTCTTCTAACCACTTGCAATCAAAATTAGACCTTCCCATGAGTGCTCCCAGACCCCTAAACCCAGTTGCAAAACTCTAGAACACCCCCAAGTAGCGCCCCAAAAACATGCGATACTGCTACCTGGCACAGAGGCCTAATTGAAAATCGTGCCAAAACGCACTCTGAAAGTAGGCCCAAAACCCCCCCTTTTCCACCATGGATTTTCTTTAAACCACTTGCAATCAAACGCTGCGGCAAGACTTATCACCGGATCTAAGAAATATGATCATATATCCCCGCACTTGAAAGCTTTAAACTGGCTACCTTATAAAGCCAGAATCCAAATGAAGATAGCATGTATCACACATAAAGCACTCCACTACAACACTCCAAGATACCTAGCCAAGAAAATTCAGCTGTCCGGAGGTAACCGACCAGCTAGGAGTGCTAAGGAGTTGCTGTTACGCCCAGCCATTTTCCGAAAGAAAAAAACCTATGACAGAGCGTTCTCAGGAGCTGCCCCCAGAATCTGGAACTCACTCCCTCCAAACATTAGGAAGATCAAGAATTTGGCAACAGCAACAAAGTCCTCCTGGGTAAAGGAGGAATCCTGGGGTAGGGAATGGGGAGCAGGCATCTCCTAGCAAAGAAAAAGTCATCCAGTCCCCCCAGGCAAGGCAGAAGGGTCCAAAGAAGTCCATCAGCAATCCAGGGGCTGGGCAGGGCCCAGGGAGGCAAGCCTTCCCCTGGGCCCCAGCAGCAGCACGCCCCTGGTACATTCAAGTCAGGAAACAAGAACCTTTTACAAGAGGTCACAGCCCTTTTTATACAAAAAATCCCTTTGTCTAAAGGTGCAAGATGGGGGCAAAACCAGGCGCAGCTGGTTTGGGAGCACTCTTGATGGGCTCAGCCCCTCTCACTATTCACTGGCCAGGCTAGGGTCATTAGACGCACCACAGGGGGCGGAGCCAGCATTGTGTGGGGAAAGCCCAGCCCTATTCAGGTCCCAGGTGCAGCCCCTCCCTCACATCAGCATGCTAATCTCAACACTCACCACCGGGGCAGACCCATCCTGACTCCTGGAGCCAGGCTCACCAGCCAGCTCCAGCCAATCACACGCCAGACACAAATTACACAAACATGCCAACTTCTAGAAGTGGCACTTCCACACTAGACACAATCACGCCGCATACATCATTGCGCAGCATTGAATGACACGAGTCCGCACATACCAAACTCGTACCTGCAGTCCCCACGCATCAGGAACTACCAGGGACACACACATTCCCCATGCATTCCTATGGGAGGGCAGGCCAATCTCACACACGCACTCAGAGAGCGCACGCACTTTACACTGCGCCACAGTGCTAAAGTGAAAACAACAGGTGATGGACAGAATGCAGAACAATGTCATACATTCACCACAGTACAGAGATCTGGGCCTAAATCCATCGTTTTTTTGCTCACCATGCCTTTCCAGTTTGAACCCAGCCATATGCAAATCAGTCTTGAACCTGTGCCCCATGGGAACAGTCCAGCCCGAACTGCCAAGCCAGGTCCTCCCTGGACTTGAAAGAAGCATCCAAGGACCGGTTTCGGGCTTTCAGCCCTCATCAGCCTGGATAGCTTGATTCCAGTGGCATGGAGAGCAGGGGACTCACGTCTGAGCATACCCGTCCCACTCAGGGTGACAAAAGCAAAAACAACAGGTGATGGACAGAATGCAGAACAATGTCATACATTCACCCCAGTACAGAGATCTTGGCCTCAATGCATCGTTTTTTTGCTCACCATGCCTTTCCAGTTTGAACCCAGCCATATGCAAATCAGTCTTGACCCTGTGCCCCATTGGGAACAGTCCAGCCCAAACTGCCAAGCCAGGTCCTCCCTGGACTGGAAACAAGCATCCAAGGACCGGTTTCAGGCTTTCAGCCCTCATCAGCCTGGATAGCTTGATTCCAGTGGCATGGAGAGCACGGGACTCACGTCTGAGCATACCCGTCCCACTCGGGGTGACAAAAGCAAAAACAACAGGAGATGGACAGAATGCAGAACAATGTCATACATTCACCCCAGTACAGAGATCTGGGCCTAAATCCATCGTTTTTTTGCTCACCATGCCTTTCCAGTTTGAACCCAGCCATATGCAAATCAGTCTTGACCCTGTGCCCCATGGGAACAGTCCAGCCCGAACTGCCAAGCCAGGTCCTCCCTGCACTGGAAACAAGCATCCAAGGACCGGTTTCGGGCTTTCAGCCCTCATCAGCCTGGATAGCTTGATTCCAGTGGCATGGAGAGCACGGGACTCACGTCTGAGCATACCCGTCCCACTCGGGGTGACAAAAGCAAAAACAACAGGGGATGGACAGAATGCAGAACAATGTCATACATTCACCCCAGTACAGAGATCTGGGCCTAAATCCATCGTTTTTTTGCTCACCATGCCTTTCCAGTTTGAACCCAGCCATATGCAAATCAGTCTTGACCCTGTGCCCCATGGGAACAGTCCAGCCCGAACTGCCAAGCCAGGTCCTCCCTGGACTGGAAACAAGCATCCAAGGACCGGTTTCGGGCTTTCAGCCCTCATCAGCCTGGATAGCTTGATTCCAGTGGCATGGAGAGCACGTGAGCAAAGACCAGAAATCATTATAAATATTTAACACTAAAAGGCAAAAAGTTCAGGGGTGAACCTACCAGAAGGGCCAAGTCCAACAAAAACCGTGCCTAAACGCTTTCTGCGACTAGGCCCAAACCCTCCTTTTCCACCATGGATTTTCTTCAAACCACTTGCAATCAAAATTAGACCTTCCCATGAGTGCTCCCAGACCCCTAAACCCAGTTGCAAAACTCTAGAACACCCCCAAGTAGCGCCCCAAAAACATGCGATACTGCTACCTGGCACAGAGGCCTAATTGAAAATCGTGCCAAAACGCACTCTGAAAGTAGGCCCAAAACCCCCCCTTTTCCACCATGGATTTTCTTCAAACCACTTGCAATCAAACGCTGCGGCAAGACTTATCACCGGATCTAAGAAATATGATCATATATCCCCGCAATTGAAAGCTTTAAACTGGCTACCTTATAAAGCCAGAATCCAAATGAAGATAGCATGTATCACACATAAAGCGCTCCACTACAACACTCCAAGATACCTAGCCAAGAAAATTCAGCTGTCCGGAGGTAACCGACCAGCTAGGAGTGCTAAGGAGTTGCTGTTACGGCCAGCCATTTTCCGAAAGAAAAAAACCTATGACAGAGCGTTCTCAGGAGCTGCCCCCAGAATCTGGAACTCACTCCCTCCAAACATTAGGAAGATCAAGAATTTGGCAACATTCAAGCGGGAAGTGAAGAGCCTTCTGATAAATAAATACATTACATAGAGAAGATCATTGATCACTGCTTTGACCTATTACTGCCCTAATACAGAACATTTATGACATCAGAAAGGAAGCATAGTCAGTAATATAATGAACGCTAATTCTAGGATTTGAGACCGACCTAAAGTATATCACTAAACGATATCTTTACCGAACCCTATAATTGCATCCCACATGAACTTATAACGATCTACCTCATCTATTTATATATATATTGCTTATGATATAAATTTAGCTGCAACTTACTAGTAACGCTAACTGCACATGTGTTATGAATATATATCATCTACCTCATATCTGTTGTTCTTATAACTGTCTTATAACTCTCTCCCATCCTGCACCCCCCCTGTCACCATTTCACGTCTGACCCCCGTGCCCCCCATCGCCCCGCCTCCCCCCCCTCCTGCCCCTAACACTCCGGTATTCAATACCGCAGCCACGCTCCTAAACACCAGATCGGCGGTCAATCATCAGTACGAACTATTTGCTTACATTGACACTCACGAACCAGATCTCCTGTTTCTAACGGAGACCTGGTTCAAGGCCGACTCCCTGCCCAACGTTCTTGCTGCACTGCCCCCTTCATACTCCATCATCCGAGCGGACCGACCGGAGGGCAGAAGAGGCGGCGGAGTGGCCGTGATAGCTCGCACTGACCTCCATTTCCAGATCCTACCCTCTTCCCCTATCCCTGAAGTTGATTGTCTGATAATACGGTCGAGCTCTCATCTGCTCCCCCTGACCTCTGTTCTCATCTACCGTCCTCCCCGCCCCACCCCCTCTTTTGTCTCCAGCCTTCAAGACCTCCTAGCCACACTGGTAGTAAACAACTCGTCAGTGCTAGTTTTAGGCGACTTTAACTTCTGGCCTAATGACCCTGCTGAAAGCCCCCTCTCTAAAGAGTTCACTGACCTTATGATCAGTCTCAACTTCACCTCCCACATTCACAGTCCCACTCACATAAAAGGCCACTCGCTTGATCAGGTCTGGACCCTGAACATCCCCATCACATCTCCCCTTATTTCTCCCTGTTCCTGGTCTGACCATTGTTTAATTTCCTTTTCCCTTGCCTTAGCCCCAGTGATTAAGCCTCCGCTCCCTAGGAATACCTGGGTTAGAAAATGGGGCAAAGCCGACATGCCATCTCTCTGCTCGTCTCTGGCCAACTCCAGTCCTGATCTCTCCGGCCTCGCCGCCCCTGTTCAACTGGCCACCATTAACAATTGGCTGACCCAAGCGGGCGACGAATTCGCTCCCTTGAGGCGGATCACGGTTAAGCGAGCACACGCTGCTAACCGCTGGTTCACTACAGATCTCAAGGAGAAGAAATTGGCCTCGCGGAGAGCCGAGCGTGCATGGAGAAGAGCGTATTGCCCTACCCAAAAAGCCATTTATCTATCTGTCCTTAAAATCTATAAGCAAGGCATTCTTGATGCTAAGACCTTATTCTATTCTAATAGGATATTGGCAGCGGAGTCTCAATCAAAAGAAATCTTCGCCACGGTGCATGAACTGGCTTCATCCGATAGAGCTACGGCCACGATCCCTCCCTCCCAATCCCTTTGCGATTCGCTCAACGATTTCTTCGTTGAAAAGGTCGCAAAGATTAAGACTAACATTCCTCTCCCATCCTCCACTTTCACTAACCCTTCCCCCCCCCTCACCATCCCTAAACTAACTTCCTTTCCCTCTTTGACCAAAGCCACACTCCTCCCTCTGCTTCAAAGGGTGAAGTCGGGCTCCCCCCTGGACTTTGCCCCTGCTCACATCCTGAGACAAATCTTCCTAGCCTGCCCCATTCCGGTCCTCACACTTCTCAATGAATCACTCAGCAATGGGGTTGTCCCCACCCCCCACAAATCTGCAGTCGTTATTCCCATTTTAAAAAAATCTGGTGCCGACCCTTTGCCCCCTTCTAACTATCGCCCCATCTCCCTCTTGCCTTACCTGGGAAAGGTTTTAGAAACTCATGTGACCAGCACCCTGAGCACCCACGTGGAGATTAATCACTGCCTCTCCCCTTGCCAGGCGGGCTTTCGGCCCCTCCATTCTACGGAGAAGGTGGTGATCTCAGTGATGGACAGCCTACGCGAGGGCATTGACACCAACCTTCCGCAGGCCCTCATCCTTTTAGATCTGTCCGCCGCTTTTGACACGGTGGACCACTCCATCCTCCTCACCCGTGTCAGGGCGGCGGGCATAGAGGGCCCAGCCTTCGCGTGGCTCCAGTCCTTCCTGAGCGAGAGGGCTCAGGCGGTCCATCTTGCTGGTTTCACTGCCGCCCCCCGTAAGGTACTGTGTGGTGTTCCCCAGGGTTCCTCACTTTCCCCCCTTTTGTTTAATTTATACATCTATCCCCTCATTTTTATGTTGCAGCAGCTCGAGGTCACGGTGTTCAATTACGCCGATGACCTCCAGCTCATTTTTAACCTCTCCCACTCCCCTTCATCCGCCCAGAATGTCCAAACGGTTATGTTGCTCATTCAGGACTGGATGAACTGCAACCACCTCAAACTCAACCCGGACAAGACAGAGCTAGTCTTGACTGGAGGTGGTTGCAGTCCCTGGTCCCCTTCCCACTGGCCCCTCCCACTTGGTGTCCCCCCACTCCCTGTTCCTAAAGTCAAAACTCTTGGTATCTTCCTTAACCCCCAACTCTCTGTCCACCCCCAGGTTAGTTCTGTGGTGTCTTCTTGCTTCTTCTCCCTCAGAACAATCAGGAAGATTTCTCGCTTTTTCTCCCTCCCGGCTCTTAAAATCATAGTGATGGCAATGGTGCTCTCCCGCCTCGATTATGGCAACATAATCTATAATGGCGCGCCGGCCTATGCGATCCACCGCCTGCAACTCGTGCAGAACCAGGCTGCCCGCCTGATTCACGGCCTGCCTAAATTTCATCGTGCCACCCCCCTACTGCAGGCACTACACTGGTTGCCTGTGAAAGAGCGAGCCTTATTCAAGCTTGGCTGTCTCACCTTCCAGGCCAAAATGGGCACCACTCCGGAGTTCATATGCTCTGCCATTAAGCCTTATACACCGGGCCGAGAGCTCCGCTCCACCCACATGGCACTCCTGACTATCCCTCGATTTAAAAAGAAAAAGGCTGGTGGAACAAAATTTGCGGTCCTCGCCCCCGTGTTCTGGAACTCCCTCCCTGTGGAACTCCGTACCTCCTCCTCCTATATAGAGTTCCGGAAAAGTCTTAAAACCCTGCTTTTCTCCCGAGCCTTTGCTACCTAAACACCCTCTGCAACTGCTGGTGTCTCGCAATCTGAAAAGCGCCATGAAACCGCACGGTATAAGCGCGCTCAATAAATGTTTTTAAATTCAAATTCAAATTTATATCTATGAATCCTTTACCTCTTCTATGTTAAGCGCTCTGATACCCACGGGTCTTGTTCGCGCTATACAAAACTTTATAATAAATAAATAAATAAATAAATAATAAATAAAATTACACATTCCCATGAGTGTTCCCAGACCCCTAAACCCAGTCGCAAAACTCTACAACACCCCCAAGTAGCCCCCCAATAACATGCGATACTGCTAACTTACACAGAGGCCTAATTGAAAATCGTGCCAAAACGCTCTCTGCGGCTAGGCCCAAACCCCCCTTTTCCACCATGGATTTTCTTCAAACGACTTGCAATCAAAATTAGACCTTCCCATGAGTGCTCCCAGACCCCTAAACCCAGTCGCAAAACTCTGGAACACCCCCAAGTAGCCCCCCAAAAACATGCAATACTGCTACCTGGCAGAGGCCTAATTGAAAATTGTGCCAAAACGCCCTCTGAAAGTAGGCCCAAAACCCCCTTTTCCACCATGGAGTTTCTTCAAACTACTTGCAATCAAAATTAGACCTTCCCATGAGTGCTCCCAGACCCCTAAACCCAGTCACAAAACTCTAGAACACCCCCAATTAGCCCCCCAAAAACATGCAATACGGCTACCTGGCAGAGGCCTAATTAAAAATCGTGCCAAAACGCACTCTGAAAGTAGGCCCAAAACCCCCCTTTTCCATTATGGATTTTCTTCAAACCACTTGCAATCAAAATTAGACATTCCCATGAGTGCTCCCAGACCCCTAAACCCAGTCACAAAACTCTACAACACCCCCAAGTAGCCCCCAAAAACATGCGATACTGCTACCTGGCACAGAGGCCCAATTGAAAATCGTGCCAAAATGCTCTCTGCGACTAGGCCCAAACCCCACTTTTCCACCATGGATTTTCTTCAAATAACTTGCAATCAAAATTAGACCTTCCCATGAGTGCTCCCAGACCCCTAAACCCAGTCTCAAAACTCTAGAACACCCCCAAGTAGCCCCCCAAAAAGATGCGATATTGCTACTTGGCAGAGGCCTAATGGAAAATTGTGCCAAAACGCACTCTGAAAGTAGGCCCAAAACCCCCCTTTTCCACCATGGATTTTCTTCAAACCACTTGCAATCAAAATTACACATTCCCAGGAGTGCTCCCAGATCCCTAAACCCACTCCCAAAAATCTACATCACCCCCAAACAGCCCCCCAAAAACATGCAATACTGCTAAAGAAAACACCCCTTTTCCATCATGGATTTTCTTCAAACCACTTGCAATCAAAATTAGACCTTCCCATGAGTGCTCCCAGACCCCTAAACCCAGTCGCAAAATTCTAGAACACCCCCAAGTAGCCCCCCAAAAACATGCAATACTGCTACCTCACAGAGGCCTGCCCTTCCAGCCTCTAGGAGGCTGTGATTGTTTTCTGTTTTTTCACCCTTGCAGCATATCTAATTGTATACAGCAAGCCACATAGCCCCAATTTCACATGAACTGCTGTCTGGACTCTGCCTGGCATAACAACACTACACTGGCTCGACCACTCCATACTACGACTAGACAGACATGCAGTTCTGCTGTAGTAGTTGTTGTTGACTGGCTTACCTGTTTGCCACTCACGAATTGGACATAGTTCGTCCGTAAACGGACAATGATGATCTATCCATCCCAGTGAGTGACTGTAAAGAAAAATGATATATTAATTAACTTTGATCATCAACACTCATCATCAATCATCATGGTATACTGGCAAACAGTGAGTCCAAGGACATTTTGCATATTGGAAAATGCAACGTAGTGGGCCCTGCAGTTGAAGTACAATTTGAATTAAACAAGGTAAAAAAAAGCTGAGTAGACTTGAGTTTCATTTAGTGTGTAAAACATTAAATAATAACAGAAGACATATGATTCATTTCATGCACAACAAACAAACAGCAATTGCTTTCATCAGAGCCAGACAGCCATTGCTGTCCACTGCATGCCATCTTCTCATTATTCATTCATTACCTGTTCCACTTTTTGTCCGCATCTTCTTCTGAAAGTGAAGGCCCACAGGGCAGCCTCTCCTGTCAATTTCAGAAGTAACTGTCAGTAATCAGCAATGTGTAGTCAGAGTAATTCCAGTCCCACTTGAGGGGACTCGTCTACGAAGACAAAGTTTCTTCATTCTACGGAATCCAGCCATCTGCTTTGAGGGAAATGGATAGGGGGAGTCTGGAGGAGGAGGATAGAGGAGCATGACTGAGTTGTTGTGAACCTCAGGAATGCAGACTGTGGCACCTTCAAATCAATAAGGAAATAACATGAAGACTGTGCTGCTGATGGGCTTGTTGTGATTAGGTGATTAAAGTTTTGTCGTGGTAAAAGTTGCAAAACAAAGAAAGACACAGGAATAAAAGTGAATAAGTACGAAAAAGAAAGTAAGTCATTTTCAGGGCTCTGTGTCAGGGAAGTAGAGCTTGTCCTCAAACTCTGGGAATTGAGACGGGAGTAGGTCAGCTAACAGAGAAGAACATCCGTCACCTAAGTCGGTGTCCTCTTCTTCCTGCGTGCATTCACGTATTTTGTAATCTGGTGGTATGAAGTGCTGATTCATCTTGATCATTGTTAACCTCTCCACATTTTTGGCAGAGAGGCGGGTCCTTTTTGAAGTTGCAATGGCACCAGCAGCACTGAAAACACGTTCAGAAGACACGCTTGCGAGTGGGCAAGACAAATAATTAATAGCGAGGTTGGTGATCAATGGCCATTGAGGCCTTTTCCTATACCAATACACCAATGGGTTCTGATTAACAAAGACCTCTGTTGGGTCATCCAGATAGGCCTGCACCATCGACTCAATGTTCTCCAGGGTTGCTCCACTTTGCGTTGCATCTGTGGCCTTTGCATCACAGGAACGAGCAAACCCTTGATGAGTTAGCCAATCCGCTTCAGACAATACTATGGCTGGGCCTGGTGCAGGTGAGGAGGATGATGATACGGTTGCTGGTGTCGTTAACGGCGGTGAGGGAAAGTGACTCCCTTCGGCCACAGATTCAGAAGTGGACCATGACGCCAGATGGCCTGCTGAGTCAGTAGGACTTCTGATGGTTCCTGCTTCAATTTTCTGCCGCTCTTTTTCTAACCGAGTGGCTGACAGAGCTAGCCAATGTTTGTACTTGGTAACATCTGCTTCATTAAAAGGAATGAATGCTTTGCTGGCCACTGCCTTTTTGTACCGTGGATCCAGAATCGTGGCACAAATGTAATGTTGTTCTGTATGTATTTTTTTAAGCCTTTGATTGTCAACTAGGCGGCTTAATAAGCTCTCCGCCAACTGATATGCGTCTTGCTTTTCAGCATCATCTTGGAACGTTGAAGACACGGTCTTCAGTTAGTGCTCTAGCATGCGCAACAATGGGATAGCTTTACCCAAAGTACAGTCCTCCCTGCTGACTTCACGCGTGAAGACCTCAACAGGACGAAGCATGTCTGTCAGGCTTTTAACTAGCTTCCATTCCTCCAACTCTAGCCACATGTCTTTCATAGTTGAACCCAGTCCAAAGACATACTGATTGATTACCACCCAATGCTCAGACAGACGCTCAAGCATGCAGATGGTTGAGTTCCAACGTGTTACCACCTCCTGGATGAGTCCTTTGACTGGCAGTCTACGATCACGTTGCATGATCCTCAGCTGCTTCCGGGCCTTAAAAGAATGGCTGAAATGTGTGCAGATTCTTCGACAGGTGGTCAGTAACTTCCTGACTGTATTTTCTTTTTTCAAGAAATCTTGCACAACTATGTTTATACTGTGCGCCAAACACGGCACTCTGAAATTTTCACCGTCCTGCATGGCCTTAACTATATTAGTGCCATTATCCGTGAAACATAGCCAATTATGCACTTTCTTGGATACAGCCATTGAAAGACCTTACTGTTAAGCTCCTCCAAAATGTTTGCTGCAGTATGAGATTTCTCCATGGCAAACATGGCTACTGTTGCATGTTTCCGAGTACCTTGAAAAACTGTGTCCTGGTCAACACCTGCACGGAACTTGTCTGAAACCCCTGCAAAAGAGACCCAGTGTGCCATGATGCACATGTAATCAAGGGCTTTGCAACTGGTCCACATGTCTGTTGTCAGGTGGATACTGTGAACAGCACTCTTCTGCAAAGCTGCCCCAATCACCTCCAGCACATCTTGATGTAGTGCTGGAACCGCAACTCTAGCAAAATAGGACCGGCTAGGAACCTTCCATTTAGGGCAGACAGTTGCCACAAATTCTAGAAAACCCACCCCTTCCATGAAAGAAAAAGGGAGAAGGTCCAGCTCTAGCATTTTAGCCAGCTTTGCGTTATACAGACGTGTCGTTGCGTGGTTGCGTTCAAATAGTGCATCCGACCAAAACATGGTTCTAATGGTGGGCTGGACCGTTTTACGGGATGAAGATGATGCAGACTTCTTCAACCCAGTTAGGCTCATTGATTTACTTTTTCGCATTGGTGTCTCTCCCACACTCTTAGTGTGCCTCATACATGTTGCAGGGGTAGAAGATGTGCTGCTGCCAGGGGTACTGGGTGTACCAGAAAATATGTCTGTCGCTTCTTCACTCCCCCCCTGCACGATAAGCCCCTCGTCATCATCATCAGATGCAATGGATACATTTGGATGTGTTGTACTTTTGGCTCCCTGGATCTTCCTTAAGTGCGCGTCCCAGATGATAGTGTGGTGTTTTTTTAGATGACCTCTCTGGCCTCCGGTGCCATAGTTGGTACCAAGCTTACCACGACTAACTGAAAGCTTACAAATGGAACAAATGACCATGTTTTCCGCCTTTGAGCTAACACTAAGGAAGTCCCAAACTGGGTACTGGAGATGTCTGCTGGTGGTGGAGGTGCTACTTTCAGTGTCAATGCCAGATGAAGTGGAAGATGGGCGTTGATGACATTTGCTCTGTTGTGCACTTATTACAGCACCACTACTTGAGGCAATGGAGGTCGAGCTGGATGGAGGTCCCTGCCGGCCCTTCTGACGAGAAAATATGGAAGCTGTAGGTGGTGTTGGTGTACCAGGTAACTGCGTTGGTGGTGGTACTAGTGCCACCCCGGCCACATCCCGGTCAGCAGCAATTCGTGATAGGGTAAAAATGTCTGTCTGCTGCATGCCCGCTGGGGCTGGAGTGACGTCTGTGATGACTGGGTCGTCGTCAGACTGTTCATCAGCAGCAGAATACACCACTTCTTGTTTGTCGTCATCTCCCATAATTGAAAGCCTTGCGGGAACCTTCCTTTTAGGCTTAGCTACCTTTGTCGGCTCATGGCGTGCCTCACTCTCAGACTCAGAATGCATTGTTGTTGGTGGTGGGTTCCAATCAAGATCATCAAAAGGAAGGGGGCTTGAAGAAGAACTTGTAGTAGCCCTCCTTGATCTTTTTCTTGCTGGGGATCTGGAAGACAATGAATCATCAGGAGGAGTGGCTTCCTCGCATGATACCTCTGCTTGAATTTCGATTTCCTGATGTGCCCCTACTTCTGGAGGAACATGCATTGTGGGCAGTTGTGCCGCTCCATGCGCCTCTAGTTGCGCCTCTCCATGCACCTCTCCATGCGCCTGTCCTTGCGCCTGTCCTTGTGCCTGTCTTTGCGCCTGTCCTTGCGCTTGTCCTTGCGCCTCTTGCGCATGTACTTGGGCTTGTACTAGTTGCACCTGTGGTTGTTGTTGCGGCTGTGGTTGTTGAACACTCGTCAGATGAGTTACACCCTGTGTTGATTGGATGCTACTTTCTTGCGATGAGCCAACATCCCAATGAAGCGGAGGTTCTGCTCCCAGCTTGGTCCCCGGTGGACCCCGCCGCTGCAGGCGTAGTTTTTATTTTTCCCCCAAAATTTTCCGGTCGGCACACCAGTCTCCTTGGTAGGTTGCGCCACTTGCTTCTTCTGCTCCTTCTTACTGGCAGTGGCACTGGCAACTTTCTTGGTAGAGGAGCTACGGCCACCTTTTTTTGGGCCCATCTTCTTCAGATGTCAGAACAGCAGGCCGCAGTTGCACGGGTTGCAGAGTTGTCTGTGGCCACACGTGACGTCAAGTGACATTGTGCTGCACACACCGCAGCAGGACTTCTTCCTGGCACTGATGATGAACGATGAGTCTGATTCGTCTTTGTGCACCTAAAAGCAAACGAAGCCAGAGGAACATCAGTTAAATAAATGTTGCACATGTCGTGCTTCAATTAATACTTTGCAACTAGGCATTTATATTGTTATTTATTACAACACACCGCAAAACGGGAAGACAAAAAATAAAAATTGCAAATATATTTCCAATAAAAAATGGATGTTTACATTAATAGAAGAGAGACCACACATAGAGAGTTGTTTCATGCACCACTGAGTGCCCCTGGGCATAATGGATGAAAGCAAGGCATACTGGGTACAAAAGCACACTGCCTGGCTTTAAATTGGACCCTTGACCCCCAGCCACATGGCCAGGCCCTGCCTGGACCAGGCCTCAAAATGGCCCCCACCCACATGGCCAGGCCCCAACACCACCCCAAAAAGTAAAAAAACACTCACAAATCACCACAATCCAATGCCATCCATGCCCTCAATGAGGTTTAAAGACACCTGAGGTACTGAAATTCTGCACCCGTGTCATAAAAGTCGTCGTATCATGACGATTTTGGTAACATCAGACCGAAAATGACGAGTGTAAGGTGTGCGAGTATTTTCGTCATGTTTGAGTGACGAGATCACCATGAAATCAAAGATTCCGTTCTGAACCCTCGGGTTCCATTTTGTGTATGGCAGCCATTTTGTGGTTGGCCTCACATAGGCCGATGACTAAGGCCGACCGAGTCCTTGGACACGTACACCTTTACCTGACTTCTGTGTGACCTGGGCAAGCTGACTCCGTTGCCCGAAGCCAAACCTGCTCGGCCTGTTTCTTTCCCAGTGTCCGATCGAGATTAGGGATCAAGCCACAACATGCCATAAACCCTTTATTGCACACAACTATGTCTAATCTTACTCACACCTGTCTCTGCTTCTTTCTTTATGACCTGTTTTACGATGAGGAGGTACCCGTTTATATTGGGGGTCCGTCTGATTTACCTGATGAAGAAGGGTGGGTTTGACCAATAATTGATTGTGGGCTGGACAAACTGAAAAATGGGCTTGTCATCATGATTCTGCTTTTTCTTTGTCGTGAAAATATGTGAATGGTCAACTGTAAATAAGGAATGCTTGCCTGAAGCATAATATTTGGTATAAAAGGGATGACTAGCTTTGTAAAGTTGAGCAGTCTCCTGAGAACATACACCGTGTTGTACTTCTAGGATACCTGTTACTGGTTGCAGCCAATAAATTTGATCTTTGACATCACCAAGAAGACTCTGCATTTCTGTAGTCTGAGACAGGAGAATCCGAAGTCTTTGGGTGTGTCCCCTGGCACCGCTGGGTTCTAAATAACCCGGTACTTCATTTGGCACCCACGTGGGGCGATTTCAGCGGTACCGGTCCAAGCCTGAGGTTCGTGAGGAGCTTCGTGTGAAATTCTGGAAGAAGGCCAACCACTTCATCGATCCCTGTATGTCGGCGTGGTCCGAAAGTCTTTGCTGCGAGGTTCCCCGCTTCTCGACGGCTATGAAGGATTGCTGCCCTGACTATCGCCCTGTCTTGGACCCCATGATGATTTGTAGAGCGAGACGATAGACGAGTCTTCTGGTGACGCCATCGATATCTCAGTTAAGTATGAGTGGAGCGTCTCCCAGTCCTTAGTTTTGGGTATCCCCTTGGGATCTTTGATTTGGAACTTGCAAGTGCCAAAGCCGAGGGACTCGTGCATTCACGAGACTATCGTATTCGATAATCCTTTGAAGTTTGAAGCTAGACTAGAGAGCAAAGATGCCTGGTCTTAGCAGACTTGGAAATTTGTTTTTTTGTGGTCAAAATATGGATTCCCGATTTGAGGACTCGTGTCCGGTTCCTCCAATTGGGACTCCAACCTATGAACTCTATGTGAAGCATGGGGTGGGTCCTATCACGTATAATGAAGTATGGATCCGGTACACCAGGAAGGACGGTGTTTTAAAATGGCCCCAATATGGTAGCTACGACAACGAGATTTTAGATAATCTAGAGGTTAGACTTTTTAAAAAGAAAGCCCGTCCGGCGATATTTGACTCTTTCCGCCTATGGCGAAAGGAAGCCAAACAGAAAGAAATTAAATTAGCAAAGAAAAATAAAAGAGAAAAGGGTATCTCGATAATGCAAGCTGCTATACAGTTTAAAGACAACGAAGAAGAACAAGCGAGTGAGCAGTTGCACAGGCAACGTAAAATGGCTATTGATAAATGCTACCCAGTTTTGCCACCTCTCCAGCAAGATGCAGCAAAGGAACTTGAAAAGGAACCTTTAATGTCTCATTTATTGAGTTCGCCACCCCCCTATGCGCAGAGTGCTACAGCACCCCGCAACCTTTAGTTGTGCAACCTCCGGTTGTTTTGCCTCAGGTTCTTCCACAGCCGCCAGCTTCTCTTCAGTTGGCTCCTACTGCTATGGCGCAGCCCCCTCAAGGGTTGCCGACTTTGCTACCTGCTCCACCTGTACTCCCTACGACTTTGCCTACTGTATCGACTACTTCTCCCGATATTCCTTCTGATACTGCCTCTGCGTCTGCCTTGTCTCATTCTGTTTTTCCTCCTGTTTTTTTGTCGACTTCTCCTTCTGTTCGACAAAGGATGACTAATACTGTTGCTAGTCTTCTATCTCCTTTCTTTGGGGCATCAAGTATGACCCCGGTTTCAACACGCAAACAGTTGCGTAGTCAACTGCCCGATCCTAGAGAGCGGGAAATATTGGATCATTTGGTGCATAAATGGGTTACTGACCCCACAAGAAATGAGCTAGAGTCTTTTATGGATGTCTTCCGCCAATGGGAAGCACCGAAGCAGAGATATGTTTTTGAGAAAATGTGTGCTTTTCTTTGTGAAGAATTGGAGGATAATGATTTGGAATACAATCCACCTGAGTTGTGCCGTGTACGGTTCGAGTTTGCGAAAGGTGTGGAAAAGTAAATTTTGCCATGTTCTGTGTCCCTACGTGTTCCCCATCCTATGCTATATGTGCATGATTAATATGCATATGTATTCCCTTATGATCGATTAAAGACGCAATTCTAGTTGTGTCCATCTCTAGTATGCCAGTTTCCAGTCTTCGTGAATACAACGAATATCAGGCCTATGTAAAGCTATGTTGCCACGTTTCCCAGTGTACACGTTAATTCAGTAGAAAATCCCCGTTTCTAGGCCTCAAAAGGGTCCGGACCCAGATTCAGCTCCTGTCTCCTGAACCCTCGCTGAGGAGCGATACAGCCCCCACCTGCATCCCTGACCCTTCACTTACTTCCTGCCTCACAGTACCCGGCTCGGACTGGCTCTGCCTGCCAGTCTGCCAAGAGTATGTTATGATTCTAGTTATCAGTCCAGCTCTCCTTCTCTGCATTCCTAAGCTACTGAATCGCATCAATAGTTTCAGTCATCGTCTAGCCTTTACGTCTCCATGTAAGAGAAATACTGTATTAATGGTCATTTAATATTCCTCAACACACATTACATGTAGAATAATGCATGCACCAGTCTAGAGTCTGTTAGCCTTTGCCCTGATAACTTTTGGATTCTATCAACATGTTCTCTAAACATCAGATACTAGATAGTGTTTAGGTACATGTCGCTCTGACTCTCCAGACTTTCGTCTCCTCTTCTAGCGCAGAAGTCATAGCCCCCAGTTCCTCCTAGTAACACGTCATTGCCAGCTTGCGCGCACCACTAGGTCAGAGGTCCCGGCTCCTTAGGCAGCCCCCTCCATGTTTCCGCCCCATTCATGACACTTCTGTTACGTTTGCATCACATGTCTATGTTCACGCCTCTTGTCACACCTACTTTCTGCCTTATCTTTCGCGACTGCTACAAACCCCACCCACTGCTACGCCTACTGTATGTACTGTAATGCAATTGTTTAACTATAAATATTGTGGACTGTTATTAAAAGTTATTCCTTTGCGCGCTCATCCCAGATCCTGCCCCTGCCATCCTATTCCCGTGCAGGTTGTCCTGTTGCTGTCCTTTATGCCTGATTAAAACCTGCAAACTCAAGATACCTCGAACCCTGACTCTTATTTATTGAGCTATCTGTTATTATATATCTAGTCAAAAATAGTACAGGTATTTAATTATTTATTTACCACAAAGGCACGATCGTGGGTTCCGATGTTGAGAGAGCAGTTGCGACATTGTTGTCGTTTAGGAGTGAGGGTATTTCTCGGTCATTGTTTGAGCCTGATCCCTCTGTTAGGAGGAAAGTGAGACAGTATTCCATGAGAGAAGTTCCCCCAGTTTGGAAAGAAGGGGACCCAAATGCTAATCCAGCGATTCTGCCACATTTTCAGCGTGTTTGGGTACATGTTCCGTGGAAACATGCTGAAGTTTTGGCCCTTAAGCAGACCTTACCTTACCCCCGTAAAAATCCTGCAGGGTACTATAAGGAATCATCACAGACTGCAGACTCATGTATTATGAATTTAGCTGATATAGACATGTTGTTTGGGAATGTTG
This sequence comes from Lissotriton helveticus, assembly GCF_964261635.1. Taxonomy (NCBI): domain Eukaryota; kingdom Metazoa; phylum Chordata; class Amphibia; order Caudata; family Salamandridae; genus Lissotriton; species Lissotriton helveticus. Next base: position 750,585 of record NW_027611652.1, on the reverse strand, counting down.
TTCCGCAGCCTTTATGGGGATTGATTCGTCATACGGATCATGCGCAAGAGTTAGGTGACACATGGGCTAATATTAGTGCTGCGAATGACAGACAAGTTGGTGGTGCTAAACCTGAGCCTTTAGTAGCAGAACTCCCTGGTAAGATTGTTACTTACATGAAGACTTTAATGCCTGCGATGCGTGTAAATTGGGATAAATTGTCTGCATGTAAGCAGAAGAAAGAGGAAACCGTGTCTGATTTCTTCACCAGGTTTGAAGAGACGTTTATCGACCACAGTGGTCAAGATATGAGTACAGAAGGTGGTCAACGGTTGTTTGTTGACAAGTTTGTGCACAATTTGCTTCCCGAATTGTGTAAGAAATTGAAAGATTCAGAAAGTTCTTGGGCCGTTTCCTCTTCAGCACAGATATTGGCTACTGCACAGTACTATGAAAATAGAGATAAGGACGAGAAGGATAGAGCAGACAAGAAAACTAAAGAATTGAAGATGAAGGTTCTTTTACAGCAGGCGTATCCGCCTCGTAGTGGTCAGCGTGATTATCAGCAACCCCAGCAGTTTCAGAGGAACTCGCAAAGGTTCGAGTTTTCTCAACCACGTTTTCCTGTAGGTCCTAATCAGTGTGCATATTGCAAAGAAGAGGGTCATTTTAAAAGTAGCTGCCCTGTCTTGTTACAACGTATGAATGGTGTTTCTAGCGCAAGAGGTCGAGGTGTTCCACAAGCTCCTAGAGGTAGAGGACGTGGAAATTTCCCCCAGAACCCGCGTCCCTTTCCTCCTCAAAATTCAATGAATAGTTTTGATCAGCAGAATAACGTGTCTGGTAGGACGACTCAGTACTTTGCTGATGACTACTATGCAGAAGGTGAGAATATGGAAGGTGATGATTTCTAGGACAGCCATAGACAAAGAGAGGGGGTTGTTTCAGTTCCAGTAGATCAGAGTGGACCTTATGTTGAAGTGATTACATCAGGTGTGTCAGAACCTTTTCTCTTGGATACTGGTGCTACGAAGAGTTCTATTATGCACTCTAAACTCCCTGGCGCACCAATGTTTCAGTAGGTTTTTCTGCCGCCCCGGTTAGGAACCCGATTTCTAGTCCTATGTCTCTGTCTGTTGGACTTTGTGAATTCGAAGCACCCCTTATTCTGACGACAGGTTGTGGTGAGAACTTGTTAGGACTGGATCTGTTGAAAAGATTGTATGCGACATTGTATTGTTCTCCTTCGGGAGTACAACTTACACTGGTTAAGAAAGTGGTCTCCTCCATGTATTTGTCGAAGGATAAACTTCCGACAGAATTGTCATCTCTTTCTGATTCTATTTGGGCTACTGGTCCTAATGACGTGGGTCTTTTGGAAATACCGCCATATGTCGTGACATTGAAAGCGAATGTTAAAATGCCGCGCATTCCCCAATACAAGATCTCTAATGAAGGTGAAAAGGCATTGTTAGCGATCATTTATGATTTGATTGAAAAGGATGTGATTGAAGAAACAAGAGGTAAAGTTTGCAATAGCCCTGTTTTGCCTGTCTTAAAACGAACTGACTCTTCTCAGCCACCCGTTTACAGGTTTGTGATTGATCTTAGAGAGGTGAATAAAATCATTGTGCCACAATTTCCAGTTGTTCCTGATATCACTGCCTTATTAACTATGATTCCAGCTTCAGCCACTTGGTTCTCGGTGATTGATTTGAAGAATGCCTTCTTCAGCATCCCGATTGCCGAGGAGAGTAGGGATATTTTCGGCTTCTCTTTAGGAGGTCGAAGCTTCCGATTCAAACGTGCTCCTCAAGGCTATTGTGAGAGTCCGTCAATCTATAGTCAACCTTTAAAAACACAGCTTGATACGATTGTTTTACCTGATGGTGCTGCTCTTATCCAGTACGTCGACGATTTGTTAATCACTGCAGATACTGAGGAGATTTGTAAAGAAGCCACCTTGTCGTTGTTGCGTCATTTGTCTGACCTGCATCATAAAGTGTCTCTTTCTAAATTACAGTATTGTCGACAAGAAGTGACCTACTTAGGTCATCTCTTATCGAAGGAGGGAAGAAAATTGACCCCAGAAAGAATTCAGGCAATTGCAAAATTGAGTGTGCCAATTACACAGAGAGAAGTGCGTGCTTTCTTGGGTATCACGTCATATTGCAGACAACGGATACTGAATTTTTCCCTGTTGGCCAAACCTTTGGTGGCATTGACGTGTACAGATACGCCAAATCCCCTTCCGTGGTCTGAAGATTGTCAGAAAAGTTTTTCCGAATTGTGTGATGCATTGTGTTCGGCTCCTGTGTTGGGTACCCCCAACTACAGTAAGCCCTTTACACTGTATGTCCATGAGAGAGAAGGTTGTGCGTTGTCAGTGTTGACACAGTCTTTTGGGGACAAGCAGCGTCCATGTGCGTATTTTTCGTCAACTTAGGATCCGGTAGCTAGAGCGTTACCGAGTTGCTTGAGAGCGACGGCGGCAGCAGCTGTTTCTATTCGACAGTCTGCTGGTTTGGTGATGAATAATACATTGATTGTAATGGTTCCACATGCAGTGGACACTTTGCTAAACAGGACTAAGACACAGCACTTAACTAGTGCTCGATTGTCAGGTTATGAGTTGACACTTTTAGCGAGTCATGTGCACATAAAGAGATGCAACACGTTGAATCCAGCTACGTTGTTGCCGATTGTAACAGACAGATGTTTCTGAACATTATGATTGTTTTCTCAGGACAGAGGAAGAAACAAAAGGGAGAGTAGATCTTAAGGGCACTCCTCTTGTGAAGTGCGATGGTACCTTATGGGTGGATGGTTCATGCTTCAGGCTTCCGAATGGTGATACGACTGCGGCATATTCTGTTACGACTTTGCATACGATTGTTGAAGCTGCACGTATCCTACATAATTCAGCTCAAGCAGCAGAGTTGATTGCACTTACAAGAGCGTGTGTATTATCAAAAGGAGTGAAAGTTACCATATATACTGACAGCCAGTATGCGTTTGGTGTGGCTCATAGTTTTGGACGATTGTGGAAGGAACGTGGGTTCCTCACGTCTCATGGAACCAAGATTCAGCATGGTCAGCTGGTGAATGAGCTTCTCGAGTAACTCACTTTGCCGTTGCAAGTCGCGATTGTGAAATGCAGTGCACATAAGAAGGTTACTGACGACGTTGGTCGCGGTAATGCGTTTGCTGATGAAGTTGCAAAAGAAACAGCAAGAGATGTGATGAGTCGAATGTATGTTGCGGGCCCTGCAAGATGGGTTGGTGATGTTGGAATGTGTGAAGATACAATAGAGAGTGTGAAGTCTATTCAAGCTGAAGCTACAGAGAAAGAGTTGAGTGTGTGGAGAGAGAGTACGGGTAAATTAGATGCAAATGGTTGTTGGGTTGAATTGTCAGAGCATCAGTGATGGTTGCTACCCGATGCATACGTGCTTGCAGTGGTTACGATGGCGCATGGAATGGCTCATATCAGTGTGAAAGGGATTTGTAAGTTGTTGGCTCCAGTATGGCAAAATGCTGGAATTCCTAAGTGTGCAGAGAATGTGGTCAAGAATTGTATGGTTTGTCTGAAATACAATCCTGGTAAGGGAACTCCAACTCCAGCAGGTCATTTTGCACCTCCAACGTATCCGTTTGAGGTTTTGCAGCTAGATTTCATCCACATGGAGAGGTGCAACAACTTGAAATACGTACTCGTTGTTGTTTGTGCCTTTTCGAGATGGGTAGACGCATATCCCCTGAAAGATAATACTGCCTTATCCACAGCTAAAGCTCTTGTTAAAGAGTTTTTCCCTAGATTTGGTTTGCCGAGAATGGTCTGGAGTGATAATGGGAGTGAATTTGTGTGTCGAGTGATGAAGAGAGTATGTGAAGGGCTAGGTATACGCCAAATGTTTCACGCTGCAAATCACCCCCAATCAGCTGGACTAGTAGAGTGCTAAAATGGAACTCTAAAACTTAAACTTGCCAAGATACAAGCGAGCTCTGGTCTTAAGTGGCCTGATGCGTTGCCATTAGCACTTTTATCGACAAGAATGACTGTGCATTCACGAGTGGGACTTAGTCCGTATGAGATTGTGTTTGGTCGCCCGGCCAACATATGGGGTGTGCCGAGGCCGACAAAATTCAGCGAGATTGAACACCCTGTACTGCTTGATTACTTATATGATTTGACGGCTAAATTGCGTGTTTTACACCAACAGGTTCACGATAATTTGCCTCAGGTTTCTGAAGATCCAGGACACGTCATCGATCCTGGACCGTGGGTCCTAATTAAGAATTTCCAGTGGACAAAGAATGATCCGCCCCGTTGGATCGGCCCCTACATAGTCCTTTTATCAACGAGATCTGCAGTACGAGTACAAGGAAAGAAGTACTGGATCCACGGCGTACACTGTAAGAGGGTCCCTTTGCCTCTGCCGTACGACCGGTGGGTCCAGGAGGGTTTTGCAGATTCTGAAACTGAGACTGTGCCTCGTTTTCTGCCTTTTAGCGAAGCACGTTTAATTGGAACAAATTCTGAACGCGAAAGCAACGATCTTCTGCAAGACGCCGTGCCATCTTCAGTTCGACTGGACACTACTGAGCCTGACCTATTGTTTCGTGATCAGACATTACCAGGGAAAAGCCGTTATAATCTGAGGCCGAGAACTATGGACAAATAAAATTCCTTTTCTTTGCTATTTTTGAAAGTGCAGCTCTCTCATCTGAGAAACTTTTTTGATTTTTGTTTTTCGAACGACCATCCGGGTTCAGCTGTAGGGTCGCAGCGTCAAGTCTTTGGAGTGCAAGCCGAAGACACAAGGTCGACGATTCTGGTTGGTCCTTGGCAGTTCCCTGGGCTGACAGGCGCATTCCTTAGCACAGAACACCCTACCCCCGCGAGCAGCAAGGTTAGAGGATGGAGTTTTTCGAGATGGAGAGACCTGCCAAAGAGATGAACTTTAAAGCCAAAATGTGTATGATGATGGCTAGAAAACGTTTTTTGATATTATGCATTTTCATGTTGCTTAGTGTAATGATGTTTTTAATAGGATATGTTTTATTTTATTTTCGAGTGACATTTGCACCCACTACACAGCCCATACCTCCTTCTACTGTTTCCTCGCATTCTTTTCACCCTCTACCTGAACATGAGTCCGTTAGAAGATTAGAGTTTGTCAATAACTCCTTCGTTCAGCTTTTGCACCAACACCAATTAGTAGTGAACACGACTAACTGTTGGGTGTGTGGTCTTATGCCTCATACTACTGATAAAGGTATCCCTTATCTGGTCCTACCATTCAGCTACAGTGGTTCTGTATGGGCATACAGAACGATGTTCATCTATGCTCCTGAAGTCCACCCCCTACGTTCTGTGAAAGACAACCCAAAGAATAGTGCTCTAGTCAAGGGAATAGTCGATATGATTAAGGGAGCCAGTTCCTATGAGACTATCCCGAAAGATGAGACACTATCGTATATTGGATGGAACGTGACTGGATATGGAGCGAGTCTGAGTGAGAACCAGCGAGCAAAAAGATCCACTCCGATTTGGATTGTACCCCATCAGGGTCATCTATGTCTGCAAGGTAATGGCAAGAATCCAAGAGCTCAGTTAGGGAAGAGTACCTGCACTGAGACGTATGTTTTTGCGTCCCAGACTTCCCCATCGTTCCTAGCAGCTAAGGGTACCTATTTCATCTGTTATGATAGAGCATACACATGGTTGCCCCCTGACTTCTCAGGCACATGTTTTGTTTCGTTCCTGTTGCCTCCCACCTACACAGCTGCGGCAGATTACCACAAGACAAGGGTAGTTAGAGGTGTCTTCAGTAAGGAAGACACTGCAGGACAAGAATTGGGAGACTTCTTGAAGGGTTTTCTGCCGTTTTGGGGACCTATGGTTAACAGCAGGAACATAAGACAATTAACAAGGGTGGTTGAGTCCACCGTAGTTGAAACTACCGGTGCCCTTAGTAACTTGACTGCTGAGCTCCAGTCGGATTGTCTTATCACTCTTCAGAACAGAGTTGCGTTAGATGTCATACTTGCAGACCGAGGTGGGGTATGTAAAGTGATCCAATCAAGTTGCTGTGTTTTCATTCCAGATAACGCTCCGACAGTGTACCAGGCCATTTCCAAACTGCATAAAATCTCCGAATCTATACATGTGGATAAAGGAGATTGGTCGTTGATGGGGTGGTTCTGGGAACTGATATCCGCCTGGGGATGGAAGATTCTGATGGTCATTGGGATGATCTTAGCCATTCTTTTCCTGTTCTGTCTGTGCGTACAGTGTGCTCCTGCTATATGTGGCCTCTGTGCTACATCGTGTGTAAGGAAACCTGTATCAAGAGACGTGCTAAGTAACAGGATGATGCTTCAGCAACATCTTGATGACCTGATGAGTATAGACCTGGACTCAGACTGACATGGGTTTAGGTTATTGCCTATGTAAGGGCAAAAGGAGGGTCTGAGGTACTGAAATTCTGCACCCGTGTCATAAAAGTCGTCGTATCATGACGATTTTGGTAACATCAGACCGAAAATGACGAGTGTAAGGTGTGCGAGTATTTTCGTCATGTTTGAGTGACGAGATCACCATGAAATCAAAGATTCCGTTCTGAACCCTCTGGTTCCATTTTGTGTATGGCTTCTTCCTGGCACTGATGATGAATGATGAGTCTGATTCGTCTTTGTGCACCTAAAAGCAAACGAAGCCAGAGGAACATCAGTTAAATAAATGTTGCATATGTCGTGCTTCAATTAATACTTTGCAACTAGGCATTTATATTGTCATTTATTACAACACACCCCAAAACGGGAAGACGAAAAACAAAAATTGCAAATATATTTCTAATAAAAAATGGATGTTTACATTAATAGAAGAGAGACCACACAGAGAGAGTTGTTTCATGCACCACTGAGTGCCCCTGGGCATAATGGATGAAAGCAAGGCATTCTGGGTACAGCAGGCCTATGGCACAAAGCACACTGCCTGGCTTCAAATTGGACCCTTGACCCCCAGCCACATGGCCAGGCCCTGCCTGGACCAGGCCTCAAAATGGCCCCCACCCACATGGCCAGGCCCCAACACCACCCCAAATAGTCAAAAAACACTCACAAATCACCACAATCCAATGCCATCCATGCCCTCAATGAGGTTTAAATTCAAGACACCTGAGGTACTGAAATTCTGCACCCGTGTCATGAACGTCGTCGTATCATGACGATTTTGTTAACATCAGACCGAAAATGACGAGTGTAAGGTGTGCGAGTATTTTCGTCATGTTTGAGTGACGAGATCACCATGAAATCAAAGATTCCGTTCTGAACCCTCGGGATCCATTTTGTGTATGGCAGCCATTTTGTGGTTGCCCTCACATAGGCCGATGACTAAGGCCGACCGAGGCCTTGGACACGTACACCTTTACCTGACTTCTGTGTGACCTGGGCAAGCTGACTCCGTTGCCCGAAGCCAAACCTGCTCGGCCTGTTTCTTTCCCAGTGGCCGATCGAGATTAGGGATCAAGCCACAACATGCCATAAACCCTTTATTGCACACAACTATGTCTAATCTTACTCACACCTGTCTCTGCTTCTTTCTTTATGACCTGTTTTACGATGAGGAGGTACCCGTTTTTATTAGGGGTCCGTCTGATTTACCTGATGAAGAAGGGTGGGTTTGACCAATAATTGATTGTGGGCTGGACAAACTGAAAAATGGGCTTGTCATCATGATTCTGCTTTTTCTTTGTCGTGAAAATATGTGAATGGTCAACTGTAAATAAGGAATGTTTGCCTGAAGCATAATATTTGGTATAAAAGGGATGACTAGCTTTGTAAAGTTGAGCAGTCTCCTGAGAACATACACCGTGTTGTACTTCTAGGATACCTGTTACTGGTTGCAGCCAATAAATTTGATCTTTGACATCACCAAGAAGACTCTGCGTTTCTGTAGTCTGAGACAGGAGAATCCGAAGTCTTTGGGTGTGTCCCCTGGCACCGCTGGGTTCTAAATAACCCGGTACTTCATTCCCCACAGAAAGACTTGGTCCATGCACCACTGAGTACCCCAGGGCATAATGGGTGAAAGCAAGGCAAACTGGGTGCAGGCCTGAGCACACTGCCTGGATTCAAAATGGACCCTTGACCCCCAGCAACATGGCCAGGCCCTGCTTGGACCAGGCCTCAAAATAGCTCCCACCCACATGGCCAGGCCCCAACACCACCCCAAAAAGTCGAAAAGCACACAAAAATCGCCACAGTCCAATGCCATCCATGCCCTCAATGATGTTTAAATTCAAGACACCCCACAGAAAGACTTGGTCCATGCCCCACTGAGTACCCCTGGTCATAATGGGTGAAAGCAAGGCAAACTGGGTGCATCCTGAGCACACTGCCTGGATTCAAATTGGACCCTTGACCCCCAGCAACATGGCCAGGCCCTGCTTGGGCCAGGCCTTAAAATGGCCAGGCCCCAACACCACCCCAAAAATTCGAAAAACACACAAAAATCACCACAATCCACTGCAATCCATGCCCTCAATGATGTTTAAATTCAAGACACCACACAGAAAGACTTGGTCCATGCACCACTCACTACCCCTGGGCCTACTGGCTAGTGTGGCTTTACAGGCACCCCCCCAAAAAATTTAAAAATCCACATATAACAGTGAGCTAAAATTCCATGACATAAATGAGATTTAGGTTCAACAAAACTCACAGAAACAGTTGTATCATGCACCCATGACTAACCCTGGTCCTACTGGAAAGTGTGGCTACCCACAATATATATTTTTTTAAGTTGTGAAAAAGTTTCAAAATTGTAGTTGCAGCAACTGCAGTGCCCCGAACAAACAACACCAACTTACTTGTAAAATTTCAAATCCAAAAGTGATCCAAAGTCCAAAAAGTCCTCAAATCCAAATATCCAGCAGCAGCCACAAAAAGTAATCCTTCCAGCTCCAGATCCAAATAAAAAGTGACCAGGACATGGACAAAGCACTGGGAGGAGCCTGCTGGACAGGAACAGGAAGTTGGAGACTCTGAGGCACTTCCTTCCTCCCACCCGCTCTAAAAATGGACTCCTTGCACAAAAAAGTGCTGACAAATGTCAATCTGAGGAGTTATTATGATCAAAAAATCATAATTTTCAGAAGGTTTATGCTGCCTGCGGTGGATTTCTTGTGCAGAATTGCAATTTTTACAAGTTCGGGAACGCGAGTTGGTCAAATCTCCTGCCGGAAGTCAGCTGCGCGCTTCATCTACATGTTCGCAATTATTTACTCCGGCGATGCGTGATCGTGGGCCCTTATGACGTACTCGCGTTGTCAAACTCTCGCTGTGCAAGATGGCGGGCTGCGATGACGTACTCGCGGGCGAAAAACTCTCGCGCAATCATGCAGCAAGATCGAAAAGGGTGCAGCACACGCAAACAGGGAGGAAAACAACTCTTAGAACTCAGAATCACGGTAAGTGAACGCCGCGCGCCACGATATTGTATTTCTCAAGAGCGACAAAGCAAAAAAATCCGCTAGCTTGCGAATTGCGGAATTTTGGGCAAATTCGCGGACCACAAAATTGCCAAAAATCCGTAAATTCCGCGAACGGAACGGATTTTACGCCCACGGTTAGAGTCCATCCAATCTGCTGCCCTCGATGGGGTACCAAAGAAGTGGACTATGTCTGCATACTGCACTCGGAGCCTAGACGGGAACATCAGGCTGTATTTAATGTTGTTGCTGCGCATCCGGTGTTTAACACTCAGTAAGTCATTCCGCAGGTCTTGCACTTTTTCAGAATAATCAGGGTATATGTGAATCTCTTGGTTTTCAAATCTAAGCGGGCCGTTGGCACGGATATGCTGTAAGATCATGTCCCGGTCCCTAAAGTTGAACATCCGGGCAATCAAGGCTCTAGGCGGGGATCCCGGTCTCGGTGGTGGCCCCAGAGATCTATTTGCCCTTTCCACCGCAAACATTTTGGAGAGCCTAAGGTTGGGGAACGCTCTGCCAATCCAGTCCTCCAGAAATAGGTCTGCTGCTGGCCCCTCCGCCTTTTCAGGGAATCCCAAAAAGCGGAGATTGTTCCTTCTAGATCATCCTTCCGCGTCTTCCGCCCTGTCCTCCAGCTGGGCCTTATGGTCCTAGAGTGCCATCACCTTCTCCCGCAGCTGCCTGACCTCTGTCTGCTGAGCATTCAGGTCTCCTTCCGTGATGGTAACCCTGCCTGCCACCTTCCTGAGATCCAGGTGCAGGTGATGGATGTCAATGGCCATCCCATCCATTTTGGTTTCTAATGCCAATTTCTGGAGTCTCGATTCACTTCCAGAATATCTGCTTTATCCCAAGGTGCCGAGTCGTGGTGGACCCCCTGCTTCATGTCCGCATGAGGGCAGTCCGTCGCAGTCGGCCCCGGGACCGTGTATTGCACAATTTTATTTGTTTTGGCACCTCTTAGGGGTCGGCCCTTCCCCATTTTCAGCAAGGCCATCCTAGGTTATGTCTCAGTGGCCCCTCTGTCCAAGAACTAGTATTGCCACAAACAGTCCAGGGAAGTGGTTCCCTCTGACAGCCCACCTCCCCTCAGGGGCTTCAGCATTGTCTAAGTCAGGCAGGCCCCTGCCACTTGGAGCAGTTACCTGGCCTTCCATCACTCTTCACCAGCCTCGCGAGACAGTTCCGGTGTAGTACCCTTGTGAGTCTGGTCTTCCGCCGAATCGCGGAACGAACACCTCCGGCCTACTTCCTCACTCCAGGGGGTAAAGCTACTCAGAGCGGGACTCCTCACCTCACCAGCTGGGGTACAGCCCCTGGCCTCTGGCACTGTGCACCACTGTCTAACCCCCAAGCAGTCGCCAAGTCTCGTTCCAGACCCACCAGCTTGAGTACAGGTAGGCCCCACCTTGCCCCCTCCACCTCTGTTAAGGCCTATCTCCGGTCTCCAGATTTGTGAGTGCCAGGATACAAGGAGGCAAGTCATTTAATGGGCGTGTGGGGCAGTGCACCACCGCAACCGGGCTCTAGATGCAGCCCCCAGGCATTACAGGCCCTGGACCAGACCCCCAGACCATGGAGACCCACCTGCCGATCTCACACTTTAGTCGCCATCGTCCAGTGGTTTGTCCCCCATCCTGGTGTCTGAACTCTGTGTCTGCCTCGCGTCGGGACTCCCCGGTGTCGGAGTAAGCCTCAGCAAGGCCTACCAGTGCAAGGGGTTCGCCCTTCTCTGCACAGAGTCCTCAGACCTATAGGAAGAAGTTGGCACAGAAACTGGAATAGAAAAGACCAAGTTTATTAAACCTCATGAGTGGGTTGGTAACCCACGAGAAGCCTGAGAATGGTCCTCTTCTGTACTCCACGAGAAGCCTGTGACTGGTCCTCCTCAGTACTCCACGAGAAGCATGTGACTAGTCCTCCTCGGTGCTCCACGAGAAGCCAGTGACCGGACCTCCTTCGTACCCCATTGGGAAGCCTGAGACTGGTCCTCCTCTGTATCCCACAAGAAGACAGTGACTGGTCCTCCATGGTACTCCACGAGAAGCTTGTGACGGGTCCTCCTTGGTACTCCACGAAAAATCCGTGACTGGTTCTCCTTGGTGCTTCACAAGAAGTCTGTGACCGGTCCTCCTCGGTGCTCCACGAGAAGCCTGTGACTGGTCCTCCTCTGTACTCTACGAGAAGCCTGTGACTGTTCCTCCTCCGCACTCCATGAGAAACCTGTGACTGGTCCTCCTCCGTACTCCAGGAGAAGCCTGTGACTGGTTCTCCTTGGTGCTTCCCAAGAAGCCTGTGACGGGTCCTCATTGGTAATCCACGAGAAACCTGTGAGTGGTTCTCCTCAGTACTCCACGAGAAGCCTTTGACTGGTCCTCCTTGCTACTCCACGAGAAGCCTGTGACTGGTCCTCCTTGGTACTCCACGAGAAGCCTGTGACGGGTCCTCCTTGGTACTCCACGAGAAACCTGTGACTAGTTCTCCTTGATGCTTCACAAGGAGCCTGTGACCGGCCCTCCTCGGTTCTCCACGAGAAGCCAGTGACTGGTCCTCCTTGGTAACCCACGAGAAGCCTGAGAATGGTCCTCCTCTGTACTCCACGAGAAGCCTGTGACTGGTCTTCCTCAGTACTCCACGAGAAGCGTGTGACTAGTCATCCACGGTACACCACGAGAAGCCTGTGACCGGATCTTCCTAATACTCCACGAGAAGCCTGTGACTGGTCCTCCTCGGTACTCCACGAGAAGCCTGTGACTGGTTCTCCTTAGTGCTTCACAAGAAGCCTGTGACTGGACCTTCCTAATACTCCACGAGAAGCCTGTGACTGGTCCTCCTCGGTACTCCATGAGAAGCCTGTGACTGGTTCTCCTTAGTGCTTCACAAGAAGCCTGTGACTGGTCCTCCTCGGTACTCCATGAGAAGCCTGTGACTGGTCCTCCTTGGTACCCCATTGGGAAGCCTGAGACTGGTCCTCCTCTGTAACCCACAAGAAGCCAGTGACTGGTCCTCCTTGGTACTCCACGAGAAGCCAGTGACGGGTCCTCTTTGGTACTCCACGAGAAACCTGTGACTGGTTCTCCTTGGTGCTTTACAAGAAGCCTGTGACCGGTCCTCCTCGGTGCTCCATGGGAAGCCTGTGACCGGTCCTCCTCAGTGCTCCACGGGAAGCCAGTGACTGGTCCTCCTTGGTTCTCCACATGAAGGCTGTGACTGGTCCTCCTCGGTACTCCAGGAGAAGCCTGTGACCAGTCTTTCTAAATACGCCACGAGAAGCCTGTGACTGGTCCTCCTCGGTACTCCACGAGAAACCTGTGACTGGTTCTCCTTGGTGCTTCAAAGAAGCCTGTGAGTGGTCCTCCTCCATACTCCAGGAGAAGCCTGTGACTGGTTCTCCTTGGTGCTTTACAAGAAGCCTGTGACTGGTCCTCCTCGGTACTCCACGAGAAGCCTGTGACTAGTCCTCCTCAGGACTCTACGAGAAGCCTGTGACTGGTTCTCCTTGGTGTTTCACAAGAAGCCTGTGACTGTTCCTCCTCCGGACTCCACGAGAAGCCTGTGATTGGTCTTCCTCGGTACTCCAGGAGAAGCCTTTGACTGGTCCTCCTCAGTACTCCACGTGAAGCCTTTGACTGGTCCTCCTTGGTACTCCACGTGAAGCCTGTGACTGGTCCTCCTTGGTACCCCACGAGAAGCCTGAGACTGGTCCTCCTCTGTACTTCACGAGAAGCCTGTGACTGGTCCTCCTCAATACTCCATGAGAAGCGTGTGACTAGTCCTCCTCTGTAGTCCACGAGAAGCCTGTGACAGGTCTTTCTTAATACTCCACGAGAAGCCTGTGACTGGTTCTCCTTGGTACTCCACGAGAAGCCTGTGACTGGTCCTCCTTGGTACTCTACGAGAAGCCTGTGATTGGTCCTCCTTGATACTCCACGAGAAGCCTGTGACTGGTCCTCCTTGGTACTCCACGAGAAGCCTATGACGGGTCCTGCTCGGTGCTCCATGAGAAGCCTGTGACTGGTACTCCACGAGAAGCCTATGACCAGTCCTCCTCGGTACTCCATGAGAAGCCTGTGACTGGTCCTCCTTGGTACCCCACGAGAAGCCTGTGACTGGTCCTCCTCAATACTCCATGAGAAGCGTGTGACTAGTCCTCCTCTGTACTCCACGAGAAGCCTGTGACCTGACCTTCTTAATACTCCACGAGAAGCCTGTGACTGGTCCTCCACGGTACACCATGAGAAACCTGTGACTGGATCTCCTTGGTGCTTCACAAGAAGCCTGTGACTGGTACTCCTCGGTACTCCATGAGAAGCCTGTGACTGGTCTTCCTTGGTACTACACGAGAAGCCTGAGACTGGTCCTCCTCTGTCCTCCATGAGAAGCCTGTGACTGGTTCTCCTTGGTGCTTCACAAGAAGCCTGTGACTGGTCCTCCTCGGTACTCAATGAGAAGCCTATGACTGGTCCTCCTTGGTAACCCACGAGAAGCCTGAGAATGGTCCTCCTCTGTACTTCACGAGAAGCCTGTGACTGGTCCTCCTCAGTACTCCACGAGAAACATGTGACTAGTACTTCTCGGTGCTCCACGAGAATCCAGTGACCGGACCTTCTTAATACTCCACGAGAAGCCTGTGACTGGTCCTCCTCGGTGCTCCTTGAGAAGCCTGTGACTGGTTCTCCTTAGTGCTTCACAAGAAGCCTGTGACTGGTCCTCCTCGGTACTCCATGAGAAGCCTGTGACTGGTCCTCCTTGGTACCCCATTGGGAAGCCTGAGACTGGTCCTCCTCTATACCCCACAAGAAGACAGTGACTGGTCCTCCTTGGTACTCCACGAGAAGCCTGTGACGGGTCCTCCTTGGTACTCCACGAGAAACCCGTGACTGGTTCTACATGCAAACAGCACCCTTCGGTAATGTATGAAGTAGCACCCCGAACAGAAAGAGCATGGTCCTTTTATACCCACACAGGGGCTCAAAAGAAGGCGGTACAAGAACAGAAGTGAGTATTATGTACATATATGGTCATATAGAAATGCACAGTCAATAAGTTTTATTTATTTATTTGTGTTATTTATTTATAAAGTTTTATACTAGATCCCGAAGGATATCAGAGCGCTTTACAGTTGTAGGGAAGGTAACAATCTGATCATGAGTCAAAACATGGGTAGTAAAATAAACATAAAATCAATAGTTCACGCATAACAAATCAATTATAGTCCAGAGGGATGAAGGGGGCTATATAGCGTAGCGTGGGGATATAAGATTATTAAGTGAATAATCAAACATGAATAATAGTCAGCACAATAGTAAAATCTAGACTGCGTTATATGGGCTTATACTAAGCATAGAATCTAGTGGTAAGCAGCTAATAAACATTTGCAATCCTGGGTGTACGTGCGCTGTGTAAGGGGCTAGCAGTTTTCTAGAACTAGTAAAAACATCCTGACAGTTACAAATTACTAACAGCTGCAGACCCTACTGGGCATATGCAAAAGTGAAGGATGCTAAATATAGTTTGTTTCTAGGCAGATTTCAAGAGCAGTTAACAGGAAGGTAGGACAGAGCACATGGCGAGCACATGGTAGCTTATGACAAACAAAATGGCAGCCAGAAATACAAAATGGATTCCGCGAAATGGACCAGATAGTCTCTAAATACAAAATGTCTTCTGCTAATGCTTAATCTAATCGCTGCTAAATTACAACTGACGACCCTTCCAGCATTAGCTGAAGACATTCGTTTATCTGGGGTAATCGAGATATTCATCCTGTACATTGATGTTTATCATCTCAGCTATTTCCATATCTAATGTGTGTTGTGCTTTTATTTTGGCAATATCTCTTTTGGCAGGCTTACAAGCAGTGATACACATGGAGCAAAACATTGGACCACAGTGAATACAAATACAACATGTGAAAAGTATCGTGATTATTACACATAAGATAGTCAGTAGCTTCCAGCCCCAAGCAGAAACAAGAGTTCAAAACCATCCAGCAAAGTCCAAGTACCAGTCTCTGTGTGAATTTCTGCAGCAATTTTATGCAGTTTAGATATTGCGTCATATACTGAAGGTGAGTGATCAGGTATAAAGACACAGCAGCTACTACCGATGATGCGGCATGCACCACCTCGATCAGCTAAAATCACATCTAACAACATACGATTTTGGAGCGCTACAATCCTTGCAATTTGTAGTTCCTCTGTAATGTTCCCAAGTCCTATAGCTGTCTGATTGGTAACAGCTTCCACGACTCTAGTCAATCGTCTCACTTTCCTACTGTTTAATGCAGCACCCACCAAGAAGAACAAACCTAAATTAAAATCGACATATTGTTGCAGGCTAGTATCAGTTTGGTCTACTTCATCAGCACTTCTTGTCCTTTTGTATCTATTTTTAGAGATATCATAGAACAATTTAAAGTCTCAGTGGTAGGATGCAGGTGCCAAAAACACAGGGGGCAATAGGAAAGATACATAGCACACACCTGACCACCCAGTAGGTAGTTGGTAATATCCATAGTTACCGCAAACAAAGTAGGTGTTATACGAGGCTATAAAACTACTGTTATTTACTCCTTCAATAGTTAGAATCACAATACAGTCGCTTATCCCTACTGGAATTCGCCCAATACTACGTATACATAGATCTGCTTTAGCTTTTGTAACAGAAATCACAAATTGTTCATTTTTGACAGAGTCTCTTATATTTGTGAAGACATATGGGGTTGAAACATTGTCCGGTTGATACTCTTCCCATTCCCATTTAGTTCCTTTGGCTTGAGGATACCCATCTTTGTCTTGGTAGCAAACTTTATTGAGGAGAAAAAGAAGTCCGCCCACTGTACGTTTTCCAGATGCAAACAAAAGTGTATACCAAGCTTGACAAGAACCGTTATGTGAAAAAGGAAGAGCTAAGCTGTTCCTCCTTTCTTTTGATGTGCAGGTATCATCCCACATACCCAACATTTGGTAGTATTCATGGCATTATGAGTATGATGCAACATACAACTTGCAGTCTACGCTACATAGGCATGACAACCAGAAAGATTAGGCAGAGGATCTGCGAGCATAGGTCAAATATAAGATGCAAGAAAACAACTACTAAAATGAGCAGGCACTTCCTCGAACATAATCACACCACAAATGACATGCAGTGGACTGTGATCGAACAGGTGAATGCAGGCAACAACATCAGCAACCGCCTTTTCAAAAAGGAACAAAGATGGGTGTATCGTCTGGGGACCCATTTAGTGGGTTTGAATGATGATATCCCATGGAATTCAGTGTTGAAATAGAATCCCAGCCCTTTATTCACGAACTTTTCCGTTCTATCAGAAACGTACGGTTGCCTAACAACAGACCAAGCCTCTCTTACGTCCTCCTCCCTGACGTTATGTCTATACCAAACTCTTGGCTGCCTAGCAACCAACCAAGCCTCTTTCTGATTTCCCCCCGTCCACGTGACTAACCACTGGTCACCGACGTGGGAACTTGTAATTGGTCCCCCTTTTCCGGGCCTCTGATCCTGTTGGCCCTCTGACACTAAGCACCTCCCTCGCACTCGGGCGGGTCCCTCCCCCCGGAACTCCTAGCTCGCTACCAAACATACTTTAATCACTCACGGCGACCGACACACTATCGTCGGGGTCCAGTCTGAGGGTGATGCAGGTATACTGAGGGTGCCTAGCGTCGAGGGCGTAAGTATAACCACAACCTTCTACGCCCTGGATTCCAGCTAAACCACGGAGATAAGTACTTTCTCTGTTATCTTCTGACGATCTGTATGTTATTTCCTTTCCCAAGGGTGTGCCAAATACGCTACCACCCCCCTCCTGTGACCCATGGTGTACCGCTGTTACACCATTTAAGTGAGACAATTTTAATTTCTATGTGTAGCGATCCGTTAGTCATTTTGACATATTGATCGCTTGTGGGAAGTTTCTCTTCTCCGTTTTATTGTCTTTTCCCCTTCATTACTTGACTCACATATAGCACTGTGCACTTCGCTAGTGACTAGTGCTAAAAGAAAGCCAGGGGCAGAGACGGTGACTAACATATTGTTATTGGCGCCACTCACTGTTTTTTCACACCGTTTGGAGCACGCAAGATGCACAACTGTGACCATAAACAAACCATTAACTGTTTGTCTTGTCCTCTATGTGTGTCTGTGTCTTTCTTTCCTTACAGGTGCAGAAACCGTAACGAAGGAAGCCTCCTAAACCAGGAGTTAATAGGAAGCTATTTTATCTTCCTATTTTTTCGCACTTTTTCACCTTTATTATTTTTCACAAGTACACGTCCTTAGGTAAGGGTGGGCCTTAGCGTGCCCATACCGCCGGGGTTTAGTACATTTTAAATATACAGTCCTGAAGAAAGCCTGGTAAATCTACACCGTTTCGAAGGCAGAAACATGTTGACTGATTAAGGAAATAACCACCCAATTAATCTGTGGACTATTTTCCTACACTTATTTTTAATAATATGTCCCAAGTGATCTCTTAATAAATTATTTTTTTGATACACCAAAGACATTTTTAATCCCCTCACCACTATTATGTTTCTTTTCTCACAAGCACGCCTAACAACTCACAATACCTGCTCCGCAGTAGATCTGGCGTCGAAGCACACTGAGGAGGCACTCTGCCTCTTCAGTGGAGCCCAATGATGAAGCATGTCATCACCAGGTGGTGAGTGAGGGCTTTCCTAAAAACGTCCTAAATGTGGCCGTTTCGTATGTGGTGCTCCGCGCATGTGTGTTTTTTCCAAAACCATATGACATCCCTTTTTTTGTTTAAACGAATATAACCGGGGAATAAGGGTGTCCCTCAAATGCTCCCTACCTCTCTCTTTGTTGGTATATGATGCAACATCTGCATGAAAGTATTGTTGAGGTAGGATTGGCGGTGCTTCTGCTCATGATAGGGAAGCGTGAAGTAGTAGTGATCCGTTGGAACTGGAGTAGTGGCAACAAAAAGCTTTCGAGCAGGAGCCACCTTCTCAATGGACCAGGTGATTATTGCAATAACCACCAAAGCAACAACAAACCCTACAGCACAAATGATTATTTTGTTATTCATTTCAGCAACAGCGATAATTGAACTTTCTAAAAACTCGTTAAAAACAATCGTTGGAGCTCTTATCCCGGGGCAGCCGCTGATTTCTTCACCACGGGCCAAGATGGGTGTCACTACACTAATGCAAGGCTGATCCCCCCCCTTGCCATATTGGCTCTCCGTTTCACTAACGCAGGGCGGTAGCTCAACCAGTCTTTTTCAGCACTGCAGATTCTTTCCTCAGTCTCAAGTGGTACCGCGATGCTCCAGGAATCGTGTGGTCCGGGAAGACCTCCTTAGAGTCGTCAGGTGATATGGCGTGGCCTTTCTCCGCATAGCACAGCAGGTTCTACCAATGCAGGTAGCACTTTCTTGCAATGAGTGCTGTGCACCCAGTTCTTCCAATTCGTCACTCGAACTGCTGTCCTTGTGGCAAGGAGCACCTGCTCTGGTCCTCGCCACCTCAGTTCCAAGCTGTTCGACCTTTCAAAGATTTTGACCATCACATGGTCTCCGGGCCGGAGCTCATGGGCCTCACCTGTAGATCTGTCAGGAAGTGCTTCTCGAACCTGTTGATGAATAGAAACCAAACTGTCAGTTAACTGTGCCAAATAGTCATTCATCAGAACACAGGGTACATCATGTATGGAAAGTGGCTTAGGAACTCCCCAAATGTTCATTGGTCTTCCAAATACTACATCATAAGGAGTAAGGCCAGTTCAAGAATGTGGCATCGATCTAAAAGAGTATAATGCCAACGGCAATGCATCTGGCCAAGTTAAGGATGAGGAAGCCAGTATTTTCACTAACTTCAGCTTCAGAGTAGCATTGTACCTTTCCACTAACCCTGCTGATTGTGGGTGGAAGACTGCATGGAACTTCTGTTTGATCCCTAATCCTTTTAGGACATATTTAATAACTTCCCCAACAAAATGAGGTCTGTTATCATTCCATAGGAGTTTGCAAACACCATACCCAGGGAAGAATTCCTTCAAAAGCACCTTTGCTGTGGTAATAGCAGTATTATCCTTTGTGGGGTATGCCTCCACCCATTTACTGAAGGCACATACCACCACTAGAACATACTTTAAGTTATTACAGCGTTCAAGTTGGATATAATCCAATTTCAGAACTTCAAATGGTGCAGCCGGTGTAGCAAACCCTCCCGCAGGAGTTTGTGTCCCTTTGCCAGGATTGTATTGCAAACAGATCAAAGAAGACTGTACTACTCTCTTAGCTGTGCTGGCAATTTCTGGATGCTCCCAAACTATCATAAGCAATTTCGTTATTGCTGAAGCGCCAACATGTGCCAGCCCATGTGCCATCTGAACCATAGGTTGTACAAAAGCTATAGGCAATTTCCATTTATCCATCTGCTTTTTCCACCAACAGCCCTCATCATCCAACTCTCCTTTACTCACGTTCTTTCACAGAAGCGGATTTCTGTATGTCTAGTACTTCTTGTCTAGCATTATGCCAACAACAGCTTGTGACTTCACTACATACATAGAAGTAGTGCTTTGCTTCATTGCAATCTCACGCGGTCTGCAAAGGCATTACTTTGTCCTGCCTTATCAGTCACTTTCTTGTGTGCACTACACTTCACAATAGCTATTTTCTTTGGATATGTCAGTGCAGTCAAAAGGTTATGCCTCTTTCCTTCCAGAGCAGGCCAAAATCATGGGAAACTCCAAAGGCATAGCGGCTATCTGTATAAATGTTCACACATAAGTCAGTGCTAAGCTTACATGCTTGTGTCAAGGCTATTAGTTCTGCTGCTTGAGCTGACTTCTGTGGTATTAGAGCTGTCTCCACTACCATGTGAATTCTGGTGATTGCATATGCAGCTGAGGTCGTACCATCTGGCAACTTCAAACAGGACCCATCAACCCACAATTCCCTGTCTACATCTGAAAGGGGTGTATCTTGCAAATCAACACGACCCTTTGTCTGTTCTTCAGTAAGGAATATACAATCATGTGTTTCCTGTGACTGAGGCTGAGTCACCGGATATGGCAACAAAGTGGCTGGGTTTAATGTTGCGCATCTCTTCAGTGTAATGTGAGGGGCCAACAAAGTCAATTCGTGTCCTGTCAGATGAGCGCTAGTTAAATGCTGCGTCTTTGTTTGATTTAAAAGGGCATCAACCGCATGGAGTACTAACACTAACAGTTTATGTGACAAAACTATCCCTTCACTCTGACGTATTGACACAGCTGTTGCCGCAACTGAACGAAAACATCCAGGCAACGCTCGAGTGACAGGATCGAGTACTGCTGAAAAATATGCAGGGGGACGCTGCTTATCGCCATGTGTCTGCACTAAGACTGACAATGCACATCCATCTTTCTCATTTACATAAAGTGTAAAAGGCTGTTTTATTCCCTCTCTTTTTTCCATCTGCTGTTATTGCCACTGGTAACTATTTTCACAGTGGCTCTGTGCATTCTTCTTATTACCCTGTGCATAGGCATTCATTCTTAGCCAAACTTTCTTTTCTGGTCCCCAGGGGGTCTGCATCTGTTTGTTCCTGAGGGGACAGAAAGAGGAGGATTGGGTGCCATCGCAGCTGGAGCATCCCTGTTGGCTAGCCAGAGTTCTGAGGGAACTCAGTCATGAGTGGGCTGACGAGCCCCTTTAGGACCTTGGTTGGAGGGACTGGTGGAGGGTTGGTGATTAGCAACCCCTCCAGATTTCTGTTTCTAGGCAACCAGTGGCGCTCCAACCAGACTGATAGGTCCGGGGACCCTGCTCAGTGGGAGCAGGGTCAGGAGGATTTGGTGGGAATTCTCGGAAGTGGGCCCATGGGTGCAGTCGCAGTTTGAGCACACCCAGCGTCGCAAGGGGTTGTAACTGCAGATACTCCCCTGGTATTCTCTCTCTGTCTATGGTTCAGGGTTCCCCTCACTCCTTGATGATGTTATTTATACTAGGATTAGATTATACTTAATGCACTGTCACCTTCACAACTGGGGTCCGGCGAGGGCAAACTTCACATTTGTTCCCTGACAACGCAGTAACTCCCGGAAAATAGGCAGCACAAGACTACTGATGTTTCAGGGAGGGTGAAATTCTGCAGTTCCCTCTCTTGCCTGCGACACTCACTGGAAGGTGTCAGATGCTGAGAAAAGGAGGGGGGGTGAATGTCTTGTTTCACACAGGGAAGGAATATGTAATTTATTGTTTTCCTTGATTTGCATTAAGTTTCTTGAGTTTTATGATTTTTGTTGATAATACAAGTGTTCATCAGTTATCGAATTTGACTGTACATCTACATTTTTGACTGATCTGACTTTGACACAAGGACACCGATTTCTGTTGCCATTTTCATACAATAATATTTCTAGACTGCTCAAATAGACACTTTCACATTGTTTTTATATTGCACATAACCCTAGGCCTCTGCAGTGCTACTTATGACATGACAGACCCAACTAATTACACTCACACTATTTTGGGATTAGATAACAGGAGCTTGTGTAGATCCACACCAACTAGGGATAGACGCCGGCTATTTGTGTTATATGTGTGTGCCTGTGTAAGTGCAGAGTTTACCTGTTTTGTCTCACCTTTTATGTAATTCAGAATATTTTGTTCAGCAGCACATCTGTGAGTCTGCGTGGTCCAGAGAGATAGAAAGGGGACGAAATATCTTACTCTACCTCTGTCTCTTCTTCCTATCTATGAATATTTTCGGTGAACTTGTAGCAAATGCCATTTCATGTTCACGTTGTCTGATGATGGGTGCTTGCTCTGCTTCATTTTAACAATGCGCAGCTGACTGTATGATTGATGCATGATTAGTTGAACGCGTATGTTACCCGTCCCCCACACCTCAGGAATGAGCAGCCAGAAATAGTCTGCTGACTACCTTCTGTGTCACTGTGTCACTGTACCGAAGTGTGTCTGTAGGTTTGTCTACTGCAAGAGGGACAGATGACTCCTTCCAACATACACTTACAAAGAGCAATAATTGGGGTATGGGTTCCTTTCAAGTAACACAACTGCATTGCTGTTTCCATCTATTGAAAATGGGGAGCACAATTATGACATAGGACTGAATATTGTGTTTCGTTTAGATTGCAATATCTTTCTTGTGACTGTGATTATTCTCTTGAGAGGAAGGGAATGGAAGATTACGGTGTGGGACTAGTTTTATGGGGAGTTGTAGCCGGAGAGCAGTTGGCTCTGGTACACTGCCTCTTGCTGGATACCAAGGGTGGTCTCCAGATGTGAATAGGTGTCCACCAACTCACAACAGGGAGGGTGATGGTGTTGGTATTGCATTACATGCATTCATTGAGGTGCTGTTATTGAAGTAGGTACACAGAACTAATTAGACAGGAAGGGAGACAAATAGGTGGAAGGGAACGCATGATAATTTTCGTAAGTGCAAAGAGTGAAAATAAAAAATGAAATTAATAAATAAGAAAAATAGGTCCTGAGAAATGGCCACATGGCCATTGATGATAGGATACATGAAAGGGTTAAAGAAAAATCTTTTGGACTGGCTTTGAAATAACGATCGTGGGCTGGCCACAGATTCTGGGCATTGCATCAAGACTAAACCACACACTACAACAGTTTTCTGTGGGTATCAACAGAACTGGTTAAAAAAAGAAAAAGAAAAAGAAATGTATTATTCGCAGCGGAGAATGGAAGGGAATGCACATTCTTAAATGTATATTAACAAAATAGGATGGAATAACTGTTACAATTTATAGTGGTTTAAAGTTAATTTAAAGGAGGCAAACATTTGCTTAAAGGTCAGGTTACTCAATTGATGGGTGGTAGCCCTGCATAGCATCACTTTCAGAAGTACATCAGGTTCTTGCAGTGCAATGATAAGTATTGTCCCTATATCAAGTACTAGTCTTTAAAGTATGCATTTGAACATATTGAGGGGGGGGTTAATTGCCCAGGATTAAATGCCCAGGATCACACAATTTGGCCAAGTTAGGTAACTGGCCATCCACAAAAGCACAATGTTTTGATTCTTCTTTTGCTTTTGAAGATCATATACTTTTTAGGTTGTTTCCTTCATTCCCCTACAGAGTGTAATGCTAAAGGTTTTCACCCTCCCATATCTGTTTAGAAAGCTCCACTGGTGCAAATATGTTCTATAATTCTGACAATTTGGCCCACACATTGCACCACTACGGATTCTCACTGATTTCTCACCTAGCAATGGGTAATGGACAGGGGGTGTTTGGTAAAGAGTAATGCATGTGTGCTAGCTACAGATAAGTATGCAAATGTTCAGCGGGCGGGGAGCTTAAAAATACAGGCAGCCAAGACATGGGGTTTCCACGCATGCGTATAATTATGTGCATGCGTGGAAACGCGGGGGGGTGTAAAGACAGATGGGGTGGGTCTATTGATAGTACACCGGCGCTGCCTGCCCCTGTACGGGGGACTTTCTAAAGTGACCTTGTCAAGTGACTGACGCCTGTCAGCGCTCGTGTGAATGCCCACATTGAAGGCTAGCTCCTCTGTGACGTGTACATTATTGATGGGCGCTGCACAGGGGCCCGGCTCGCCCTGGCGGTGCCGGTGTTCTAACTAAATTTCCACCCCCGTCGTTTTGTACACCCCCTACGTCAGAGGGGTGCCGATACATGCAGGTTCTGCCTGTATATTCGCGCTCCCCCATCTGGTTGTTTACCCTCTCCTTGCGCATGCGTGAACATGCTCACTACTCCCACAGGGCACTTGGAAGCCAGGAGGGCACCATGCAAAGGCAGCGCTGCTGCTGAGGAGGTAGAAACCGGCCTCTTCAGCAGCGCGGGCTGCACCTGGCCACACTGTGCTTTAAGATGCCCCTTGGTTCAGCCCCCCCTTCCCAAGGGGAGGGGGTAGTGATAGGGAATGGAGGCAGGGAAGGAGCTGGACCAGCAGACCCCAGTGTGGGGGTCTGCTAAGTCATAAATTTCATTTTGGAATTCGGCAGGGAGATAGGTTGGGTTATTTAAGCACAGGCGTCGGTCACAGGCCCTCTTTCTCCTGGGAGTTGTACAAGAGAAGAGAGGGGCTGTTTCTGCACCCTGTGAAGTGAGGAGTGGGTGGGGAGGGCTGCAGGAGCCCTGGGGCTTGGGTGGGGTGAAGTGGCGAGGAACAGGGTGAGAGGGTGGGAGAGACGTGGAAGGCTTGCAGGGGGTGCTGTGGAAAACTGCAGAAAAAAAGCGCCTGCCACAAACTATACTTTTATATCACAAAACTGACGTTTGGTTGTCAACCTTGAGGACTAAACTTTCTCTCTGTTTTTATAATTAACAATTGAACTTTGTGAGGACATCTTCCTGTGGGAATTACGTCACCGCTTGCCCAAAAATCAGGACAAGAAGCACAGTCATTTTAATTTCCTCAAAGATCCTGAGGTAGTGTGAAATAAAAGCATTGTTGGGAAATAATAACTGTGTAATATGCTTGTCACATGAAGACTGCAATTGAGAGCCTAGCCTTGCAAGCAGGGGTTGTCATCATTAAGTGAACAATGGCCAAGCTGAGCAGAGCTGACCCGCAGTGAGAGTGCAAAGCAAGTAATTCAGGGCCATAAAGAGATGGCGTGTGAAGGTGGCACCTACAAAGGTGCTCTCTTGTTTCAACAACTGTAAACCAGGATGACTAGTACTTTGGGGTGGGGGTGGGGGGGGGAGCTGGAGGGCTCTTTTCTGCTCTTTACATTCATGGTCGTGACAGGATTCAGTAGAATCGTCTGATCCTCACATGCGGTTGGTCTAAAACCGCTTACACATCGAGTTTGTCCAAAAAAGGGCCGCGTGTGCAGTATTTTATTTCTACATCTCGTGGCTCTGATGAAGTCTGTTTTCGAAGGGGAAAGTGAGCGGCTCTCCAAATCAGACAGGACCCCTCCCAGCCCAGAGGCCGCCGCGCCTTCGATTGTACAGATTCCTAGGTGATGACAGGTCCCAGGCTGTGACTTCTTGCCGCCACAGGTGTAGTGACATTTGGACACCACTCTCTCTCCTCAAATATCTTATATGTGATAACGCTCCCGAGTTAGGCGGGAGACTCCCTATTCTTACAGCAGGAAATAAGAGCCTTTTTGATGCTTCACACCTGAAATTGCCTTCACTATAATGGAAGTCAGTGGAATAAATAAATTCCCCCGTATTTTCTACAAAACTTTCCTCTTCTCAAATATTGGCAGATATGTCAGGTGCACGATGTTCTGGTTGCAGGAGAAATCTAGTGTTTGGTGGCACCTCAGGCAGCTGCCCCTATTGCATGCATGTATGTGGCTGCAGGTGAATTGAACTGGTTTTAGCCTAATGTGGGATGATGAAATGCGGAGGGTGGTCGACATAGGGGTTAAACCCTCTGCAGACATCTGTGTGCTACTTAGAGGTCACCGGCTCCACATATCTGGTGGTCCTCAGTCTGAGGTGATAGCGTGCCACTGGGGGTGTAAAGGCAACACCGGTTATTTACAGAATTACAAAAACGCAGCATCCATGATGACAAGCATCTTATGCCGAATCAAACATTTAGTTCTTCGTCACAGGAGGTCATGTTGAGTTTTTTAGTGTAGGAGTATATAAGAATATCCAGAATCTGTAACTACTACTTGAGGTACACCGGCTATTTTGCTCAGCTGAACATACTCTTAACACCATCGCGTCCAACCCAATTTTATTCTTAAATTGATAAGGAAACAACCCCTTAGTAGCTTTAAAGGCAGCTTTTTGGGGCGCCTTTTATGGCTACAAACCCCTAGAGGTCATATGGTGGCATAGAGTTGTTACCTTGGCTTAGTTAGTAAGGCAAGCCTTTAGCTGTATCCAGGCCCTAATGTGACTGTGTCTGGCCAGCCTCATGGATCCTTTTGTGCACCTTAAAAACCAGCATTGCAAAAAGCCAATGCCAATAAATCTGGCTGTAATCTGTGAAGGTTTTCCAAGACCCTTTCTGCGTGACCAGGTTGGCATTTTTAATTATGCCCCTACTGTTAGTTTTGTCAGTACTTGTTTTGCACACAGCACACACAATTACAACATGGACCCAGATACAGCTAACATTTAACAGGCATTGGAAATGCAATAGGTCTCGGATTTATTTGAGTTAGAGCTAATGGCATTGTAAATGGCTGTCTTTTATCCATGTGTTATGGAGTGTATGCATGTGGTGTGCAGTGGAATTATGTGGGTTGGATTTGAGTTGTAGCAATGGTGGCATGCTGCGCTTTAGATGAAAAAGTGTAAAAGTAAAGTGCACCATATTGTGATTGCTACAATAGTTAATTGTGGATGTGTTAACAATTGATGTGTGCACTGATGGCTGGTGGTGTGTGTGCCTGTAGAAATTGTGCACTGATGGCTGGTGGTGTGTGTGCCTGATGGAAGCGTGCACTGACGGCTGGTGGTGTGTGTGGTTGTGTGTGTGGTGGTTTCTGTGTGTGTGTGGTGTGTGTGTGTCTTCTTATGTGTGTGTGTGGTCGACTTAGTTCCAGTTTTTGTACCCTGCACACTCAAACACTGCACCTACACACTCACACACTGCTCACCCTACACACTCACACAATGTTCACCCTGCACGCTTGCACACTGTTAACCCTGCATACTCACACACTGCTCACCCTGCACACTCACACACTGCTCACCCTGCACACACACACTGCTCACCCTACACACTCACACACTGCTCACCCTACGTGATGCGAAAATACCTAGCTCTGCCCTTTGGCCTGTGTTGTAATCGTACAGTAGGTTGTGAGTAGTTGGGCTTTATAAGTTGGGGCGTGCCCTCCTTGCTGCTCCCCTCACAGAGGGCCGGCTGCTTCTATGAAGCTCCCAAGACACGTGTTCCCCTGTTCTTTGTTTTAGCTCCTGTGTGTCAGTGCACCGTGTAAGCGCACACGCATACCCTGCTCTCTCTGGAACACTCACTCTGCAGAGTCCATCTCACTCTGCAGAGTCCCTCTCACTCTGCAGAGTCCCTTTCACTCGGCAGTCACTCTCACTCTGCAGTCACTCTCACTCTGCAGTCACTCTCACTCTGCAGTCACTCTCACTCTGCTGTCACTCTCACTCTGCAGTCACTCTCACTCACTGACGGCTGGTGGTGTGTGTGCCTGGTGAAAGCGTGCAATGACGGCTGGTGTTGTATGTGCTTGGTGAAAGCATGCACTGACGGCTGGTGGTGTGTGTGTTCCTGGTGAAAGCGTGCAGTGATGGGTGGTGGTGTGTGTGTGTTCATGGTGAAAGTGTGCAGTGACAGCTGGTGTTGTGTGTGCCTGTTGAAAGTGTGCACCGACGGCTGGTGGTGTGTGTGTGTGTGTGTGTGTGTGTGTGCGCCTGGTGAGTGTGTGCCTGGTGAGTGTGTGGTGGTGAGTGTGTGGTAATGAGTGTGTGTGTGGTGTTGTGTGTTGTGTGTGTGTGTGTGGTGTGACGTGTGTTGTGTGTGGTCTTATGTATGTAGTGTTATGTGTGTGGTGGTGTGTGTTTGTGTGTGTTGTGTGTTTGTGTCTGTGTGGGGTGTGTGTGGTGTGTGTCTGTGTGGTGTGTGTCTGTGTGGTGTTGTGTGATCCTCTGTGAGACACCGGGGTCTGCCGTCTGGAATGGAATCTTTGGTCAGATGGGGGAGCATGGAAATGTTGCACTCCTGTGAAAGAGCTGGCAGGTGTTTGGGGTCCCTCTTAGGAGCCAAAGACTCCGAAAGCAGTGCCCCTGTCTTTAACACCACCACACCAGTGTGCCTCAAGTAACATGTGCCAGGTCTTCTACAACGCAGGGGCAGAGAGAAGAGGCAGGACAGCGCAAGGGCAGAGTGGAGAGGCAGGTCACAATGCAAGGGCAGAGAGGAGAGGCAAGTGACAACGCAGGGGCAGAGAGGAGAGGCAGGACAGCACAAGGGCAGAGTAGAGAGGCAGGTCACAATGCAAGGGCAGAGAGGAGAGGCAAGTGACAACGCAGGGGCAGAGAGGAGAGGCAGGACACAACACAGCGGCGAAGAGGAGAGGCAGGTGACAACACAGGGCCAGAGAGGAGAGGCAGGACACAACACAGCGGCGAAGAGGAGAGGCAGGACACAACACAGGGCCAGAGAGGAGAGGCAGGTGACAACGCAGGGGCAGAGAGGAGAGGCAGAACACAACGCAGGGGCAGAGAGGAGAAGCAGGACACAACGCAGGGGCAGAGAGGAGAGGCAGGACACAACGCAGGGGCAGAGAGGAGAGGCAGGACACAACGCAGGGGCAGAGAGGAGATGCAGGACAACGCAGGGGCATAGAGGAGATGCAGGACAACGCAGGGGCAGAGAGGAGAGGCAGTACACAATGCAGAGGCAGAGTGGAGAGGCAGGATAACGCAGGGGCAGACAGGAGAGGCAAGACACAACACAGGGGCAGGCAGAAGAGGCAAGACACAACGCAGGGGCAGAGAGGAAAGGCAGGACACAACGCAGGGGCAGAGAGGAGATGCAGGACAATGCAGGGGCAGAAAGGAGAGTCAGGACAACGCAGGGGCAGAGAGGAGAGGCAGGACAACGCAGGGGCAGAGAGGAGAGGAAAGACAATGGAGAGGCATAGTTGAGAGGCAAGACACAACGCAGGGGCAGAGAGGAGAGGCAGGACACAACGCAAGGGGGGAGAGGTGAGGCAGGACACAGCGCAGGGACTGAGAGGAGAGGCAGGTGACAACGCAGGGGCAGAGAGGAAAGGCAGGACACAACGCAGGGGCAGAGAGGAGAGGCATCTGGAGGGGAGAGTTAACTGGGGAAAGTGCAGGGGGGTGCACAAACAGCGCAACCATTTAAAAAGGCAATCAACTCAGCTGCTGATGAGGTGTGAAAGAGATGATGGTCAGTGGCACAAAGGAAGTTGTTGCAGCATAGGAGGGGGTCATGCTGCTTGTGGAGTCACGAGCACCTTCGGTTATTTAGATGCAAATAACATTGAAAGAGTAAATGAAACTAATTTTTTCATTTTTTCCCCCTCAATTTTTATGTAGAGCAAACCCAACCCAAACATATTGGAGTGCTTTACATGAGCACCAATGACATTTCATAAGGACATGTTCCTTTTTTAGATACGGAGAGATTAAGTGATTTGCCCAGGATCACAGGATTTTGAGCCAAAACCAGAATCAAACCTGATTCCTCAGTTCCAAAGTGGGTAGCTCTGACCTCAAGCTCCATCTTCTCCCCTCCTCTACCCATGCTCAGGACCTGTCAGGAGTACACTCTTAATATCTATGTCATACATCTGTGGTTCCCAAACTGTGCGCCGCGGCACCCTGGTGCGCCGTGAATAAACCTGTGGCGGTATCCCAGTGTTCTCTCTGGGAGCACAGATACGCATAAAATGACTGTCTTTAACCTCCATTGGGTGTGTGGGTGCAGGGTCAGGGGCCTGGTGGAGAGCGTTGGTTGTGTGGGTGCAGGGTCAGGTCCTTGTGGAGAGCATTGGGTGGGTGAGTCAGGGGCCTGGTGGAGAGCGTTGGGGCGTTGGGTGGGTGGGTGCAGGGTGAGAGGCCTGGTGGGGTGCGTTGGGTGGGTGGGTGCAGGGTGGGGGGCCTGGTGGAGAGCGTTGGGTGGGTGGGTGCGGGGTCAGGGGCCAGGTAGAGAGCGTTGGGTGGGTGCAGGGTGTGGGGCCTGGTGGAGAGCGTTGGGTGGGTGGGTGCGGGGTCAGGGGCCTGGTGGAGAGCTTTCGGTGGGTGGGTGCAGGGTGGGGGGCTTGGTGGAGAGTGTAGGGTGGGTGCAGGTTCAGGGGCCTGGTGGAGAGCGTTCGGTGAGTGGGTGCAGGGTGGGGGGCTTGGTGGAGAGTGTAGGGTGGGTGCAGGTTCAGGGGCCTGGTGGAGAGCATTGGGTGGGTGGGTGGGTGCGGGGTCAGGGGCCTGCTGGAGAGCGTTGGGTGGGTGCAGGTTCAGGGGCCTGGTGGAGAGCATTGGGTGTGTGCAGGGTGAGAGGCCTGGTGGAGAGCGCCTTATGCCTTGATGCAGCCGCACTCTGCCAGCTTCTGTCTTTGCCTCACTCCTCGTTGAGGGGTCGTCACTCGTGACTGCTGCATGTTGGAGTGTGTGAGTGGAGAAGGGTGCAAGGCAGAGGGGAGAAGGGTGCAAGGCAGAGGGGAGAAGGGTGCAAGGCAGAGGGGAGAAGGGTGCAAGGCAGAGGGGAGAAGGGTGCAAGGTAGAGAAGGGTGCAAGGAGGAGGGGAGAAGGGTGCACGGCAGAGGTGAGAAGGGTGCAACGGGGAGGGGAGAAGGGTGCAAGACAGGGGAGAAGGGTGCAAGGCAGAGTAGGGTGCAAGGCAGAGAGGAGAAGGGTACACGGCAGTGGGGAGAACGGTGCAAGGCAGAGGGGAGAAGGGTACAAGGCAGAGGGCAGAAAGGTGCAAGTTAGAGGGGAGAAGGGTGCCAGCCAGAGAGCAGAAGGGTGCAAGGCAGAGGGGAGAAGGGTGCAAGGCAGAGGGGAGAAGGGTGCAAGGTAGAAAAGGGTGCAAGGCAGACTGAAGTAGGGTACAAGGGGAAGGGGGAGAAGTGTGCAAGGTGGAGGGGAGAAGGGTGTAAGGCAGAGGAGGAAAGGGTGCAAGGGGGATGGTGATGAAGTTAAAAATTTAAACATTTCTGCGGATACCCATGATCAGAGCTCACCTCACGTAAACTTCTTGTAACGCCACAGAGCTCCTTGAGCCTTTCTCTAGCCTGGTTACTTTTAGTGGGAGTGCTTTAAGCTACTCTATGATGGTGTTGTATGCATTGAGATGTACTTGATAAGATCTTTGTGATTGCAAATAAGGTTTTATGACAGTGATGGCTACCCTCTGAATCATTCATCACGTCTAGGCTTGATTCTTCATGTAGACCAGTGGTTCCCAAAGGGTGCGCCGCGGCACCCCGGTGCGCGGGTAAAAACATGGTGGGGAGCCACGGCCAACTGCCAATTAGGTCAAGGGAGCCACGGGTCAAAAAAGTTTGGGAACCACTGGGGTAGATGGTCTCTTGTATCCTGGAGAAGATAGGGGAAGAAAAAGTGGACTAAGATACGGCTTGTGGTGAAGAGTAGGGCAGGCGGGAGACAGGGACGTGGAACTGGTGAGAGGAAAGGACCAGTGTAGATCGCACAGAAGGCGGGGGGAGGGAGGATAAGCGAAATCAGTGGTGAGGGAACGGGTTGCAGAGAAGGTGCTGAAGAGAGATAGAGGGAGAAGGGTGCTGGTGACCGGTGCGGGGGCTGGGGTTGGACAGGCGGTTAGGGAGGGGTAAGGCTGAGGCAAGAGAAGCAGAGCTGTAGAAGGGGGCGAGAGGGAAGGAGGGCTGCAGCCCTGGAAGATACAGCTTTTTGTTTAACACTCAACATGTTCATTGATAGAAATGTCAAGTATAGAACTCTCAAAAGGTAAACTTGGATTTGAGGTTATACACTAGGGCTTCATGAAAAGAAATACTCACAGGTGGACAAAAACAACACAGATACTTTGGGTGGCGAGCACTTTTCAAAACGGTAGGCTGAGCTCCCTGCACATGCTCGCGCTTTCAGAGATGCCCTGCATTTTGCTAGAGGAGCTTTTAGCTGGTCGCAATCAAAAGGTACCCTACAGTAAAAAAAGCTGGTCGCTGTTGAATACCATAGATTGACTAGAAACCATACAACATGCATAGACCTCCGTGTTGAATGCAAATTAAAAAAAAAAAGGTCAGGTCACAGACTACCAGAAACAGGAGGTGTCGTTTCTCAAAGGAAAACTCAAATCCAAGTCACACAAAAATATAACTCACATGTAGACAAAAACAACACAGATACTTTGGGTGGCGATCACTTTTCAAAACGGTAGGCTGAGTTCCGTGAACATGCTCGCGCTTTCAGAGATGCCCTGCATTTTGCTAGAGGAGCTTTCAGCTGGTCTCAATCAAAAGGTACCCTACAGGAAAAAATGGAGTATGTATATTCCCAACAGAGACATGTACGTATATGGCTTTCGGGACCGCCTATCAGCACTTAGAACGTATATCGCCATAGAGACTGTGTTTATTTATAATAATGTCCATTATCGGGGTGTATATTCACACTGGGGAGTGTGCATTATCACGGATAACGCCCATAATTAGGGGAACTGTAGGAGGGTGGATACTTGACTATGGTTACCCCAGATTTTTTGCCTAGTGTTTAGCTGGTTTTCGACTTAGTTGGCCTGGGATCCTGCTAATCAGGGCCCCATGCTATCTGCTTTCTCTTTAAAATGGACTCCATGTACCCTAGGTGCATAACTGATTGGATATTGGGTCACCTTATCAGCCCCTGTACAGTGTACTATAAGTCCCCAGGGCATAGGTGCATCCAAGGCCTACCAGGGGCTGCAGCATATCTTTTGCCACCCCTGAGTGGCTATCCAAACTGACACAACTGGCTGATCACTCAGCTGGGGCAAGGTCGTGTAATCACCCCTTGCTTAGATATATTATACCTATATCTAAACCTATATCTGGACACATATATATCTATAAGTCACTCCTATGGCAGGCCTTAACAATCCTGGAGGCAGAGGGCTTGGTTTTATGTGAGATGTGCTCTAGCATAAGCTGAGCCTGTCTGCAGCTTTCAGAACCATTTCCTTATAGCTGTTCCAGGGTATTGCCATACCATATACTCTTAGGTGCATTATAATCCTCACGGTTATTGCTAACTTTGGTTTGGCTTTATCAAAACATGTCGTGTAAGGTGTCATACACTTTGGAATGCTACCCCCTCGCCAGTTCTGGCGACGGGGGTAGCATTCCACCCTTCTAGAGGGAGAAGACATGTTACTTTACTTAAACGCGGTTAAATCTAACCAGAGCCTCAGCATCACAAAATAGATGCTGCTGTCAGGCGTTTAAATTTAAGCTCAAGGTGGTCCCACACCCACGATAGTACCCAGGCACTACTGTTACCTGCCCCAGGGAAGCTGGGTGCATAGGTCGTTTTCGGTGTCGGGTCGAAGTCTCGTTTTCAATGGGAAAACAGGAAGAACTGCTGCTGGGAAGGAGAGTCAGTGATGTCGTGCAGGTTGAAGATGAAGATCTTGAAGAAGAGGACCTGAAAGCAGAGGGGACAGAGTCTGGGTTACTAGCCAGTGACCAGGAGCCTCAGGAGGTTACACCTCCCTGTGACAGGATACCTATTGTCCAGCTGCCTGGGCTGGAGTTTCGTCCAGCACCAGAAGGCCAGACTCTTGTCTGTGGCTAGTGGACTCCATTTTGTGATGCGTGGGCCCTTTTTAAATGGTTACCGGCAGTTGCAGCTTGTGCCATGTCACCCCCTGAGTAGGGTGGAATCATACCCCCCCTCCAGTACTGGAGTGGGGGTATGATTCCAAGATGTTTGACACCAAACACGACATGGTTTGGTGCAGCCATTCTCAAGATAGCATTTGCCCGCAAGCTATATAATGCACTTAAGAGTATATGGTATGGCTGCACTATAAACAACGTCGAAATCGATATAACAAAAGTTGCAGAGGGGCTCTGCTCATGCTGAGGGTCCCCCTCACACATAACCATGCACCCTGCCCTATATGTGTTGTATTAGGGTAGGATATAGTGAACCTATATCCCTGTAAGGGCTGCAAGCACCGCCTTACCCAGGCTGCAGTAGCAGCCTGGTTGTGTCTTTTAGGTGGCTGTCCCATGGGGTAGCACAATATGTGCTTCAGCCCCTGGTAGGCCTCTGGGGTACCCATGCCCTAGGTACCTAAGGTACCATATGCTAGGGACTCACAGGGTGACCTTAGTATCCAATTAGATCTGTACCTAAGGTACTTACTCACAACAATTTAGCGAGGAAGAAGAGGAGCTGGGCTCCTGATTAGCAGGGCTACAGCTCGACTAGAGTCAGAAATGAGCAAAAAGTTGGGGGCAACTATGCAGTAGATGGCAATCTCCTACAGTCGTGTAGGGGTCCAATCCATTCCCGGTGTTCTACCTGCAGGTCGAGAGTGGGAGCGAATCCTCGTGGCCATCACTCTCTCTCCTGCTGACTCGCTGCTCGTCAGTGGCCTCACCAGAGTTCCTCCACTTGCCCAGACACCTTCAGGGCCAACCCAGTGGAGCCGGTCACAGTCCTGGAATTTCTATGGCACCCCTCAGGGCGATGCTGGGCTCAGCGCCACCCACTGCTCGGCCCAGCTGCAGTTCCACACCACGCTGCAGACCCTGTGCTGAACCAGGGGCCACTCCGCCGTCTCATCTCACGTCTTTCACCGGGGCAGTGTTCACGGCCGGGCGAGGGATCCTACTCCGAGCACCTCAGCCTTTACACTGCCACTCTGGAGCACTGATACGCTGCACGCCAGGCCATAAAATTATTCATAATCTGTCCGGTGGGTGGCATGGCAGCTTAGTGGTCCTGGGCCAGTTGCATGGCATCCGTTTAGCGGCCGCCAAACTTGAAAACATCCTCCCAGTCTTTTTGCAGTGTTGCAAAGCACATGGTTTGAACTGAAATCAAGAAAGGTATGTCCAGTTACGACCAATGTGAGTACGGAAACTTGGGAACTTATATCTATGACGTTCGATTGACTTTTGTCACACTTTTTCATTATTTTCAATAGAAATGGATGCCACAAAGTATCAAGAGCTTCTGGATTATGTAAGCCG
The DNA here is from genome assembly GCF_964261635.1 of Lissotriton helveticus. Taxonomy (NCBI): domain Eukaryota; kingdom Metazoa; phylum Chordata; class Amphibia; order Caudata; family Salamandridae; genus Lissotriton; species Lissotriton helveticus. Next base: position 715,466 of record NW_027611652.1, on the reverse strand, counting down.
TAATGTGTATCCTGAAGGTTTCATTAAAATGAAGAAGAATGCATTACGTAGACTGGCTAAGAAATTCACCATTGATGGTACTCTAATTTTCCAACTATTGTTTTTTTTATTACAATTTAATTATAGACATTTTAAATCGAATTGGGTACTTGCTTGAAATGATCAATATGAATTGTAAATCATGTAACTGATACATAAAAATCACAACTTTGGTGCTAACAACTATTGCATAGTACATTTGGTTTATTTATATACAATGTTATGGGCCTCATTTCGATGTTGGTGCGGCGTAGGGACTCCCCATCCTAAAATGTTGTCTGTGTGGATTATCATGTTCCCTCCACTCCCTGCCACAAGGGTGGCAGGGAGGAACATTGGCGGCTCTTAGCGGGCCCCCCTTCATCACTGGCCCTTTTGCTTGGGTTGGGCACCTATGGTGCCCCCCCAACATATCCCTGTACCAAGTGACAGTCACAGCATGGTGCCTGTCATGTAGTACATGGAGATGTTTCACATCCCTGTTTTCCATTGCGGCGTGTGCATCATGGTAGCTTGTGTTACGGCCGGTTGAGAAAAGGGAGGTTCAGACATGCATAGTTACTTAAAAATCTTTTGCTTGTCCTTTTGGTTTTTACAATAGATGGTAACTTGTTATACACTGATAAAGAAAAGAAGTCAAAAGTTGTCATTGGCGGAGAAGCTGCCCAAAAATTTTTTGGGGAATTTCATTCATCTCTCATTGGTGGCCATTCAGGAATCAACAAAACAAAAAAAAGTATTAGCACGCGATTTTATTGGCCAAAGATGACAATTGATATTGAACAATGGGTGAGTTACAAATGTCCTAGCCTTTCAAAACAATTTGTTGTCAACTAAAAATCTCACTTGTTATTATGTCTTATAAGCCAATCTTAATAGCCTATTTATTTTTGTGTTTACTATCTCAAATTTTAACTCTCTCATTCTCTTGCTCATGCGTCTGTTGTCCCATCCATTGGTGTTTATTACATTTACAGTATTTCTTTAACCTATCCATTATGCCATTGTGTGCACCAATCTAATGACGCTGTTTTGTAAAGATATGTTCTTTAGAAATCTATTTATTTTGCAGGTGAACTTTAAATAATGTATTTTACCACAAGGAAGTGTGTCAGGCACTAGTTTTGGAGGGGATGCTATTTTTATGCACACTGTCTACATTAGAGTTACGAAGTCAAAACGTAGTTGTGAATTTATTCTTTTTGTGACTCCATTTAACATTTTTTTTGAGAGATCTTTATTTCTTCATTTTCAGATCAAAGAGTGTGATATTTGCCAAAAGGAACAACCTGCACTCCAGATTTGCTCTGAGTTGAAACCAATCAAAGTATGTTGTATATGTGTTGTGTTTTGCTTTATGACATTACAGCTCGGTTGGCATGATTTGAAATATTTAATATAAATGTTGGAGACCTGAAATAAATGCAACATTTGTAAAGAATAATTGATTTGGGAAATTTTGAGATTTGATTACATTTATTTTTCATTTGTATATGAACAGGTGGAAGACGTTTGGGAACTTGTAGGAGTGGATTTGATGGGACCTTTACCGACTACTCCTACAGGATACAAATGTATTCTGACAGCAACAGACTATTTTTCTAAATGGGTTGAGGCATTTCCACTAAAATCGAAGACTGCAGCCGAGGTTGCTTCCAGACTGTTGCAAATGTACTTACGCCATGGAAGTCCGAAAAGGGTTCTGTCAGACCAAGGCCGGGAGTTTGTCAATGAAGTCAGTTTCCAATTTAGGCCTTACATTTCGATAATGCAATTAGGAGAATAACACTTTATGTAAATTCTGGACATAGTCATATCTATATAGAAATGCCATGATTAATTATTATACAAGACCAATTAGCCATCTGTCATATTTAATGACAGTGCTAATTGCTAAATTGCTCGGCACCCTTTCATTCAGTGGATGATTGCACCATTGGGGTTACAATCCTTTGTTACTGTTTTAGAGAGCAGGTCCACACTATTTGGTACTCACTTATCAGTGTTATGCAAATTTCTTCACGAGTGAAGCAAGTCACGTACCATTTTTATAACCCATTCTTTACAACCGTTTATATTTGACACTTAGGGGCCGATTAGGATGGCGGTGAATCCGCATCCTCCGGCCTGGAGGATGCGGATTCACCGCCGCGGCCACAGAAAACACCCACCGCCAGATTAGGATGACGGTGGGACCGTCCGCCGCTGATCCGTGGTGTGTGTAAGGCTATTTGGTGACGGTGTCTGCAAGACACCGTCAGCCAAATTAGGATGTGCGGTGTAACATGCTTTTCCACAGCGGATTTTCCGCCGTGGAAAAGCATGTGGTCTTTGGTGTTTGGGGGCCCATTGCGGGCCCCCAGGGTGTGGGGGGTGGGGGTGCACATGGGGGGTATTTATGGTACCCCCCAGCATTTCCATGCCCAAAGCGGCAGGCACCGCACGGTGCCTGCCGCTTTGTGCATGTAAATGTAAAACATGGTTTTTAACCTTGCGGCGGGTGCTGCTTCAAGCAGCACCCGCCGCAAGGTTAAAGATACAGGATGTGACCGCCAGGGTGGCGGTCACATCCTAATTGCACCGGAGGGACCGCCGATGCCCCTGCAGACGGTCCCTTCACCTCGGGGGTGGCGGACGGACGCAGGTCCGTCTGCAATCCTAATAGGCCCCCTAGTTAGGTCGCTTTTTATATTTATCATACAGATTATACTCAAAATTAATTAAAGTCCAAAACGCACCATTATCTAATACTGTAGGTGTCTGTTTGCTTTTGTCTGGCCCTGTTAGTCGGATAGTGCTTTTTAAGGTACTGTTAAACATCTGTGTACTAAATAATTACAATTTGCTTACATTTCAGGCAATAACATATAAATATGTATTTTTCAGGTTAATTCTGAGCTATCAAGGCTCTTAGAAATCGAGCGTTCTGTAAGTGCAGCATATCATCCACAGACAAATGGTTTAGATGAGCGCACTAATGCTAGCATTAAAAGGTAAAGCTAATTCTGATTCTTTTTTGTATGCACATGTTGATATGCAATTTATTTATAAAATATTTTCTCTTCAATATTGATAAGTTTGCAAGTAATATACTGCCATTAACTATTATGCCACATGCTAATCTTTTGTTATTTTACAGCACGTTGTCTAAATACGTGAATGAGCACCAAAACGACTGGGATTTATTTTTGGATCATGCATTGTTTGCTTTACAATCAAAGCCACATACCACAACAAAAGTTTCCCCTTTCCAACTTATGTACGGCCGAGAAGCACGATTTCCAAGTGAGGTCTCCGAGGATCTGGTATGGAATTTTTATTGTGTTTTTAATGTAAAGAATTTTTACAATGTTGCTTTTTGGTTGTCAGTGATTACTCCAAAGTCTGTTTTAATATGCATATTGTTATTTTGTAATTATACATACATTCACTTGCTGGATACTTTTCAACTTTAGACAATGTTGCCCTGCTTTTATCAAACTACAACTGTTGGCAGATAGATCACAGACTGTGCAAATTGCGAAATTTCTGAAATTGATGGTCAAAATTAGGAAAACAATGGATGGTTTTTAAATATCCTGTAATTATTTAAATTTTTATACTGCTAAATTTTATGCTGTCACTTATGTGCTTTTATGGTTAATTGATTTTATACCGAATAAAGCGTATTCTGGTTCTGATTCTGATATATGAAATCTAATTTCTCTGTGTGTATAGTTTCTTTTCTTTAGCGTAACTTTTATTTACAATAAAGCAAGTTATTTTACTTTGTTTTAATTTTGATATAATAATACAGTTTTATATAACGAAAATGAGTGATTGCGTTTTATGTTTCCTTTAATAGCTTGAGTTTATACTCCCAACTGAAAGTGAATATGCCGGCATTATCGTTGAAAACAAAATAAAAAAAGCAGAGTTGCAGAGGCAGACAAAACAGAATATTGAGGTTGCCCAGGAAAAGCAAAAAGAAAAATTTAAAAAGAGAGTTTCCCAAAAATATAAGCCATGCACCTTCAGAGATGGACAATTAGTGCTTCTGAAAAATTGCAGGAAAGCTACAAGAAAAGGAGGCATTTTGGAACATAAATTTACTGGACCATACACTATTGCTGAAATCCAAGGAAAGTGCGTTAAATTGCTTAATGATCGCAATATCCTTTTACGTACAACACACAATCTCGACATGTTGAGGCCTTATAAGTCGAGCGTCAAAGGTAAACAATGTAAAGTAATGTTTTGGTTATGCAATGTGAGATAATTGGATGTGTTTCGGAATAATATACTATCAACATATGTAAATGTCTCCTTAATTTGGTGAAAAGGTATTAGGTTGAGCAGGAGAACGTGACGCTGACTTTCTCCAAAAGATATGTTTTTAAAAGTACGGTATTTTAAACAAGGTATTATTGAATAGTATTTTTTCTTTGTGTAGGGTTTTGTGTTTGGATGGTGGAGTAGTCTGTTTTCCCAACTGAGTTTTTGTCAACCTCAAAATCAATATTTTTCAGGAAGCATGACCAATCATGAATCGCCTGAATCTCTTCCACTTGAAACACTTTCAGAGGAGAATGATGATTTTGCAGAAAACCAAGCTTGCGTGCTGTTGGGGGGTGAGGTTGCTACTTATTTTATTAATACTTCTGTTTTAAAATTGTTTAACAAATATTGACACTGAAGATGTAGGGTGTTCTCACAAGAAGCTTGATTTTACTATCTCTATTTTGGTAATTATACATCTTAGTACTTTGTGTCCGGCTGGTTTACTATATGGTGCTCACTTCGAAAAAAGTATATTACCTTACACTAATCCAAACAATCCTTTATTGGGTTTTCAGTGGTTTTAGACAACATTAGAAAGCTCTCTAGGTGGTAGCTGTTGATAGCAGCCTTCATGCTTAGGGCCCCAATTACGATGCCCTTGGAAATGGCTACGAGCCAGGGTTCATTGGGAAGGAATCCTACCTGTGTTTTAGAAAAGGGCCTGTAATCACAAAGCCGGCTATATCCGCCCGAGGGATTATGATGGCATATTCCCACTGCCTTTCTGTGCCGGCCTTTTCGACACAGAAAGACTGTGGGAATCTGTTTTTGGGGGGCCCCAGCAGGGCCCACATGGGTGCAAGGCATCCGGATGGCAGTCTAGTAGGCACCTATGGTGCCCCCGTTGAGCCCTGCACCCCGGCAAAAGTAATTTGTTTGGTGTGACTGTGAGTTTTGAAGTTTATGTAGGTGTCTTTAAAACTTGTTTTAACTTATGTTTCTCACTTATGTTTCCACAGACTTAAAAGATTCGGGATCTAAGACCAGGCAATCACTTTTGGATGTGTGGAAGAAACCAGTGATGGGGCACCACAACATCACTATGCGCTACAACAGCATCAATCTGTGCAACCATTCAACAACAACTGCTTCAAATATTTTCTGTCAATGTTTCAAGCTTTATTACAAATGTCATAAAAATATGTTAAATGTTTTCACTTCTGTTCTTGTTAAAACATTGTGATTTCTCAGATCAATACATGTACGACAGGGGAAAACTAAACATGTACCTTTACTAATGCTATAGATGTAACATTTGCTAACTTTATAACTATTGGCATTTCTAATAACAAAATGAATACTTTTATATTTTGAAAAACATAAACAAAAATTATTATTTTTTACATTTTACACAACAAAAGCTCAAACTTTTCTATTGCGAGACCTATTGCATTGCAAATGCTTGTTGTTATTGGAGTACTTATAAATAGTAAAGAAGGCTATGACCATAAACAATTACAGGTGAGGGCAAATTCACTAATGAAATAGTTTAAACAGTCCACCACATGATGCATGGATTTTAGGGGTGCACCACATGCTGCCTATTAGGGATTTCACTTCAGAAATCCGGCCGGATGAGGCCGTAGAGCCTGTTGGAAGCAGAGCAGTATTCCCCTCAGATTATCTCTCTGACCACTAGTATGGTCCTAATGCGGTTGGCCGGAGACCTCTGATGATGGCTTTCCAACCGATATCATATTGAGACCAATTGTTTTTACGTCCATTTCACTTTAACTTGTTCATTTGGATAACATATACATTTTACTCTACTTTTAATTGATGAAAGTAAAACTTTCAACTGTGTTCTCAGTTTGCAGATTTTTACATCAGTCAACAGCCAGTTCCAGAGATTTTAATAAATTCTACATTTATGGAGGATTTTAGATTCAAAATTGCAATGGATCTAATGGAGTCATCAGGTTTGAGTTTAACATTTCATGTCTCAATTTTATAAATGTGTCATGCCTTTGGGTCAACAGAATGTTTTGATGATTTTGGTAGCTATTTTTATTTCTTCAACGTTTTTAAAAGTACACAGCATACATTTTGTACCTTATATTACATATAGTACGGTATAGCAATTATGTTTTTGAGTATGTTAAAAGGTCATTTTTCTTGCCAATAGAAAGAGTTTTTAACAGTTGTGACTCTGTCACAGCAATATCAAGTCTTAGGAATAAACTTAGAAACATGTACAAGATGCCCAGAGATAAGTTTAAGTTTTTTACTTTTCCTGCTAAGATGTGCTGATCTACCTCAATATTACATTTAGATTCTGTCGAAGATTTCTGCGGTGTCTGCAACGAAATAACTTCCGACGTAGGTCAGGAAAACATTATGGTAAATATACACAATTATTTTTAATAGGAACAATTGTAGAGGTCTGGCTAAAGATACTTTCAAATTTCCGTTTAATTTTAAATGTATTTATTCGTTTTCCTAAAAACAAAGAACCCCACAGGGGCAATTGTATCATCGTAATACAGTGACTCATACATTGCAAAGACAGCCTCTTAGCAAGGCTAGGCATAGCGGTAACCGAAAGTCCAAAAAGAAGAAAGCACTAAGAGATCCCAAACAGAGTCCATCGTGCTATTTGCTGCCCCTGTTGAGAACCAAAACCCCACAACCCCCTCTCCATCCGGCATCCCCTGAACGGTCTTCATTGAGTACCTTTACAATGGTCCCAGAGCCCTCAACCATTTCCTTAGGCTGTGGGCAGGTCCTTTCATAGCTCCGGCAGACGCAGCATCCTCAGATATTGAGGCAGGGTAATTTCGTGAAATTGAGCTGAGAGAAGGTGTAGGAATGGGCTCCAAATTTTCTGGAAGGTGTCAGTGGAGTTGTTCAAGGTAGTAGTGATGCGCTCCATTACCAGTATGGACCTGAGCCTATGAAGCCAACCCATGTCTACGGGGGGGAGGGGAGGAGCCTGAATGCGTGAGGACATTTTCTAGTGCTGCACCCATGTCCATGTCGTTCCCCAGGCAGAGCTGGCCCTTGCTGCCTCCGACCCCCCGCTGCTTTTGGTGCCCCTTGCTCCTCTAAGGTGCTATCACGGCGTCATGGGGTACCCTTGCCACCCCACTTGCTGCTCTCGTTAGCTCTAGCCAGTCTCTGCTTGCAGCGCTGCGCCTTTGAATGGCCCAATGTATGCGGGCACGGGATCGGCAGTTACTTGTGGCTGGGCGTCTCTCCGCTGTGTTGCTCTGCTGGGCCCTGGGCTCGGCACTGCTCTTTGCAGCTACAGTGCCACCTCTGCGGGGGGCCCAGCTTCACTGTGCCCAGCCCTTGTCTCCAGCCTGACACTGCGCCTACTCCAGACCCCAGCCACCTCAGCCCCTCACTCTCGCAGTACCCAGGACGGGCCTTCTCCGGAGGTCCTCAGGGCCGACAATCTCTTCACTCGCCCCAATGCAAATCAGCACACACCCGTGCTGGCTGCCCCGTGTCCTGCGGGGCATAGGGCCTCTTTGAGCTTGTGTGCTCTGTCCCCCTAACTGTGGCTCTCCGGCTTAGTGCTGTGCCAGGCGACTGAAGAGCCAGGTGTTGAGGGTCTTTCTGAAGGTGTTCAAAGAGGGAGTGTGTCTGAGGTCTTGTGGTAGGTTGTTCCATGTCTTGGCTGCGATGTGGGAGAAGGATCTTGCTCCTGCTCTGGCTCTGTGGACGCGCGTGGTTTTGGCTACTGCAAGGTCGGAGGAACGTAGAGGGATCTGATTTTCTGGTGGAAGTAGGTTCTGAGCTTGTTGCCACTGACTGGGGACTGTGTGAAATGTGGAACAAGTATGCATTTACCATGCTAGGAAAGAGCACTGGCACTGGGGACCTTGTAAGCATGAACGAAGTGACTTTATGTGAAAGTTGCTTTAGATATCAGTCACAAACTATGGTTGACCATTTCAAATAAGTGCAGTTTCCTACAGATTTTTTTCACAAACTCTGAAAACTAATTTCAGTTTACAAATGAAAAAAAACATGTGTACCTGTTTACAATGCAAAGTGAATAAATATTTTTTTTACTATCTTTCCAACAGGCACTATGTAAACAATGCTGCAGATGGATACATATTGAATGCATTCGAAAAGATGCAACATCCTTGTTACATCAAGAAGTTTTCAAATGTAGCAAATGTATTTAATGAACAAGTTACTTACCGTCGGTAAAGATGTGTTCGCATGTGAGCTGTAGATCCCATGATTTGCATAATTGTGCCATCTAGTTTTGGTTACGGATGTTCAAAAGTAGTTTTTCTTTGAAGAAGTCTTTCCAGTCACGAGGTTAGGTGACTCCTTCTTTTGTTGATAGTGCGCATGGGCTTCAATTCCATTGTTAGACTGTTTTCCCGCAAGAGGTTGAGAATGCAGTATATAAGTGTAGTACAGAGTTGTCAATGCGTATGTTAAGTAAATAATAACAACTGCAACAACCACAGGTGTCGGGGGAGGTGGGAGGGCACATGTGAATCCACAGCTCTACATTCCAAGAACAGATGCTTACACTGATAATGACCAAGATCTCAACTGTGTTCTCAGTTTGCAGTACTGTGAGAGAAGTAAAGAAACCTTCTCAGTGAAGTGAAATGAGTTATTCTGATACATTGAAACTATTTTCACAACTTGTTTACTGTAATATCGTTGTTTGAGGTGCTCATTTTATTTTTTCTGATACATTGGAAATATTTTTACAACTTCTTTACTGTAATATCGGTGTTAGTGGTGCTCACATGTATTATTTTTTGATACATTCAAACTATTTTTACAACTTGTTTACTGTAATATCAGAGTTTGTGGTGATTATTCTAAATTCTATTTTTGGATATCCAGAACACAATATTGTACTTCAGTGAAAATTATTTTGAAAACATTTGAAAAATAAATTATTAGAGTGTGATTATGTATTCTTTTTAGTGCTTTATTAAAAATATGCTGGGGCATGGTCACTTTCATTGCCATGACGGACACCGCCAGCAAATAAACTGCCTGTATAAGCTCCACAGCGGCCCCTCGCCAGGCACACCAGGAGCGGGGAGTGGTCAGATACATACCACGCCAGATAGGAAACCTCCCTAACCTGCCGTGCCAGCTCAGGGGTAATGAGACAATAACCCAGCCGAGTATAAGTTCCCGTCGCCGAGGTGTAGCAGGAGAAGAGTCTGGATCCCGAGTGTCTTTACCTACATACTCCAGGGTATAAATGTTAGATCCCTTCTCAACAAGGGGAGAAGGAGTGCTTTGGTAAAGGGCACATGGTTACAATAGTTAGAGTTGCAAAAGTCCAAGACAGAAGAAACCAGTCCCCAGGAGAGGAAAGAGGAAAGAGGGAAGGAGGGGGGGGGGGGGGGGGGGAGCTGGGAAGCGGGTCAGATCTGGCAGATCAGCAGTGGGAGTGAAAAAACCTCGTGGGGGCCCAAGACGGTAGAGTAAACGGTCTCCAAGCTTAGATGGGGTCTCATAGTCATAAATTGAAGTCTGGGCGCCATTTTAGAGTCAGGCAAGTCCCAGGTACCTGGGCGCAATGAACCCTGGGCACAATGGCCGCCATCTTAGGGTCAGGCAGCTGGGTTCAGGTCGGCCCATGCCGAATCCCCCAGAGTCAGGGTATATTCCGAGGCACACACTCTCAATGTCAGGGAGGCCCTCAGCATCCGTGGGAGACCCCAACCACAAACATCAGAGGTCTCCTACTGGTGCGCCCTGCAGGGGCTATGTATTGACCGCTACAGGCAGGCAGTTGCGCTGATTGTTATCATGCTGCAATAGCCACTGGGTAGATGGGAGTCTTTGTCGCTTTTTTATTTCAGAGTGCTGGGTTGGAGTTAATTGGATGCTGGGTTGGAGATGGGTGGATGCTGGGTTGGGGATGGATGGATGCTGGGTTGGGGATGGATGGATGCTGGGTTGGGGATGGATGGATGCTGGGTTGGGGATGGATGGATGCTGGGCTGGGGATGGATGGATGCAGGGTTAGAGATGGATAGATGCTGGGTTGGAGATGGATGGATGCTGGGTTGGGGATGGATGGATGCTGGGTTGGAGATGGATGGATGCTGGGTTGGGCATGGATGGATGCTGGGTTGTGGATGGATGGATGCTGGGTGGTGGATAGATGGATGCTGGGTTAGGGATGGATGGATGCTGGGTTGGGGATGGATGGATGCAGGGTTAGAGATGGATGGATGCAGGGTTAGAGATGGATAGATGCTGGGTTGGGGATGGATGGATGCTGGGTTGGGGATGGATGGATGCTGGGTTGGGGATGGATGGATGCAGGGTTAGAGATGGATGGATGCAGGGTTAGAGATGGATAGATGCTGGGTTGGGGATGGATGGATGCTGGGTTGGAGATGGATGGATGCTGGGTTAGAGATGGATAGATGCTGGGTTGGGGATGGGTGGATGCTGGGTTGGGGATGGATGGATGCTGGGTTGGGGATGGATGGATGCTGGGTTGGGGATGGATGGATGCAGGGTTAGAGATGGATGGATGCAGGGTTAGAGATGGATAGATGCTGGGTTGGGGATGGATGGATGCTGGGTTGGAGATGGATGGATGCTGGGTTGGGCATGGATGGATGCTGGGTTGGGCATGGATGGATGCTGGGTTGTGGATGGATGGATGCTGGGTGGTGGATAGATGGATGCTGGGTTAGGGATGGATGGATGATGGATTGGGCATGGATTGATGCTTGGTTAGGGATGGATAGATGCTGGGTTGGAGATGGATGGATGCTGGGTTGGAGTTGGTTGGATGCTGGTTTGGAGTTGGGTGGATGCTGAGTTGGAGATGAATGGTGTGGGGTGGATGGATGTTTGAGAGGTGGATGCTGGGTTGGGGATGGATGAATGCTGGGGTGGGGATGGATGGATGGATGCAGGGTTGGAGATGGATGGATGTGTGAGGGGTGGATGGATGTGTGATTGGTGGGTGGATGGATGCTGGGTTGGAGATGGATAGATGTGTGAGGGGTGGATGGATGAATGCATGGATGGATGGTTGACTGTGGGTGCTTGGAGCATGAATTGATGGATGAATTCGTGGGGAGGCGTGTTTGTGCACCGCTGGATGGGTAACTGAAGAAACTGTGAGGCCAGAGGCCTAACGGCCCCCAAGGCCTGAAGTGCGGCGTATTCGCCATTCACGCTGGCTTGTGGCCTCTGTGTGTTTGCAACAAGGTGACCCATTGACACTGAAGGTGCTGTTTTTTCTGTATTTGGCATTTAGTCGGTTTATTGGAAGTAAACCAAGACTCTTGCCTCAGAATGTATTTATTGTTGAAGTGAATGCTTACAAATTAAATCCTCGTTTCCCTGTGACTTAGGAATATAAGGTCACCTCCCTGGGCACAATAGAGATGTATGAGTGGGAGTCCCACAGGTGAGGGCCAGTCTCTCCCCTGAAAGTGTAGTTATCCTCTTCTCCACCGGATGTGATTTCACGCTATAGATTAGTGATGTCAATGATATTTTAAAACCCTGAACGCCAGATCTCTGCAACCCGCCCTTTCACCGCCTGCCTCTCCATTCAGATCCTCCTAGTTATCAAGCCAGATAGACATCCACCCATTCATCCACCACCATTTCACTCATCCTTTCATCCACACAACCACCTTTCCATCCACCACGCATAGAATCACATACATCCACCTATTCAGCTCCCCGCCCACCTGCCCAGGTATCACATCCCCTACCCAGGCGTCCTTAAACGAGAGAAAAGCTCCAAGTGTCAGACATTTGGTTGTAGAAGTTACTCGTGGGGGAAGGGGCTGAAGCACTTTGAGCCCAATGGGCGTTGCACAGCGTGTGGTTGTGTTTAGTGCACGACCAGCACGTGCCGTGTGCACGTGGCTTGTGTTTTGGGAGGTCAGGCTGTGGATGGGGAGGGGGTGGCCCCCAGCTGTTCCTGGGACTTCAACCGCTGCCGTGGGGAGTTTCAAATCAAAGAACATATTATATAGTGCGCATGCGTGCAAGGACACGCATGCGCACTAAAACGGCAGAACACCGGGGAGCTTAAAAATACCTGTATGAAGCCAAAAGTACATTGTGCGGTTGCGTAGGATAGTGCGCATGCGCGCACACGAGGGGGGAGCGCATACAGACGGGGAGCAGGGAACCACGGAAAACCGGCACGTTTGTGAGACAAACGTATGCGTGGCTACTGTCACGTGGATCCCAATAACCGTTTTAGCCTTGTTGTGAAGGACGCGATACTCTAGCCCTTACGCGTTGTGCAAGAGCAGAGACTACTTTGGCATCCATCTTTGTGAGGGATGCGGCCTGTTATTTCGGTGAGAAGACCAACCTTTCAGCGGCCATCTTTTTGTGTGACGCCTGCCTCCCCGGCCGCCATCTTAGCATGGGGAGCGCGGCCGCTCGTCTACCAGCCAAGAAGCCATTGTTATGCGGGGCGTGCGACGCTGCGACCGGTTACCGTTAGACAGAAATGAAGGACTTCGACATCATATCCGATAAATGCGCCGGTTATGGGCGCTCCTGGAAACGCACGCACGTGAGTGTGGACTATCTGTGGATCAGGCTTCATGGGGGTATAAATGGGGAAGGGGGGGTGATAAAGATAAGAGATGAAAAGTGACTCCTGGTTCTCTTCTCCTGTGACGATCTGCTGTTCTCTTCCACCCCGCCTACATCTTTAACTCCCTGTTCTCTTCTCATGTGCTGATCTGCAGCTCTCATCCACCCACCTCCTTCTTTAACTTCCTGTTCTCTTCTCTCGTGCTGATCTGCTGTTCTCTTCCACCCCACCTCCTTCTCTACCTCCCTGTTCTCTTCTCCCGTGCTGTTCTGCTGCTCTCTTCCACCCCACCTCCTTCTTTAACTCCCTGTTTTCTTCTGCTGTGCTAATCTGCTGCTCTCTTCCACCTCACCTCCTTCTCTAACTCCCTGTTCTCTTCTCCTGTGCTGATCTACTGCTCTCGTCCACCCGCTGTCTTCTTTAACTCCATGTTCTCTTCTGCTGTGCTGTTATGCTGCTCTCTCCCACCCACCTCCTTCTCCAACTCCCTGTTCACTTCTCTTCTCCAGAGCTGATCTGCTGCTATCTTCAACCCGCCTCCTTCTCTGCCTCCCTGTTCTCTTCTCCCGTGCTATTCTGCTGCTCTCTTCCACCCCACCTCCTTCTTTAACTCCCTGTTCTCTTCTCCTTTGCTAATCTGCTGCTCTCTTCCACCCCACCTCCATCTTCAACTCCCTGTTCTCTTCTCATGTGCTGATCTGCTGCTCTCATCCACCCACCTCCTTCTTTAACTACCTGTTCTCTTCTCTCTTGCTGATCTGCTGTTCTCTTCCACCCCACCTCCTTCTCCACCTCCCTGGTCTCTTCTCCCGTGCTGATCTGCTGTTCCTTTCCACCGCCTCCTTCTCTAACTCCCTGTTTTCTTCTCCCGTGTTGATCTGCTGCTCTCTTTCACCCACCTCTTTCTCTAACTCCCTGTTCTCTTCTCCTGTGCTGATCTGCTGCTCTCTTCCACCCGCCTCCTTCTTTAACTCCCTGTTCTCTTCTGCTGTGCTGATCTGCTGCTCTCTTCCACATGCATCCTTCTCTAACCGCGCACACACATACATACAACCACGCGCGCGCGCGCACACATACATACATACAACCACGCGCGCACACATACATACAACTACACACACACACAACCGCACGAACACACACAACCACACCACACACACAATCGCACACACAACCACACACACACCCACACATACAACCACACACACATACAACTACACACACATTCAACCACACGCACAACCACACACACAACACACACACACACAACCACACACATCTATCTATCGCCCTCACTCTATCGCCTTAACTCTATCTATCTGTCACCCTCACTCTATCTGTCGCCCTCACTCTATCTATCTATCGCCCTCACTCTATCTAACTGTCGCCCTCACTCTATCTATCGCCCTCACTCTATCTATCGATGGCCCTCACTCTCTATCTATCAATCTATCTATCTATCTATCTGCCTCACTCTATCTATCTATCTGTCTATCTATCGCCCTCACTCTATCTATCACCCTCATTCTATCTATCTATCGCACTCATTCTATCTATCTATCTGCCTCACTCTATCTATCTATCTGTCTATCTATCGCCCTCACTCTATCTATCACCCTCATTCTATCTATCTATCGCCCTCACTCTATCTATCTATCTATCTCCCTCACTCTATCTATCTATTGCCCTCATTATATCTATCTATCTATCTATCTATCTGCCTCACTCTATCTATCTATCTGTCTATCTATCGCCCTCACTCTATCACCCTCATTCTATCTATCTATCGCCCTCACTCTATCTATCTATCTATCGCCCTCACTCTATCTATCTGTCTATGTATCTATCTATCTATCGCCCTAACTTTATCTATCTATCGCCCTCACTCTATCTATCTATCTATCGCCCTCACTCTATCTATCTATCGCCCCACTCTATCTATCTATCTATCTATCTATTTATCTATCGCCCTCACTCTATCTATCTATCTATCTATCTATCTATCTATCTATCTATCTATCTATCTATCTATCTATCTATCTATCGCCCTCACTCTATCGCCCTCACTCTATCTATCTATCTCTCTATCGCCCTCACTCTATCTATCTCATTCTGTACTCCACCACCTGGTCTTCTAAAAGTACAGCCCTGACACTTTACATGCCTTTTCCAAAGGTGCCAGGATACAGGAATCCTGCAATGATCTATCATCTCCAATGTTGCCTTCAGAGGTTTGTGGGAGAGGGGATCTTTTAAGTGGATGCAATTTGTTTTTATACCTGACCCACTCCACAGTGTCATTTATGAGGCCAAATTAAATGCAGGGGTGCAGGTTGTCAGCTGGTCGCCATGCCTGCTTCCAGCAGGCAGGTGATAGCTGCTGAGTCCGCCAGTGGTGCCAGTCAGCAGTTATTATGGACTGCATGGCCATGCGATGGGGGTTTCAGGCCAGTGGTGGATTGGATATCTGTATAGCCGTGCTGTCCCTGTGGTCCTGTCTTTTGCTGTGCTCTGCCTGTTTAGCAGAACACAGCACCACTGTTTGTAGATGGACATTTCTGAGAGTTTTCATTTCTATTACCTACAAACATAGCACGCATATTAGTAGACTGCAAGTAAAACCCCCAGAGTTTAGCTGTGCTATTGAATGGTCAAAGATCCTCTGTTCAATGGTACTCATTTTATCGACCCTAGAAGGATGAAAAGCTATGTAAACTCATGTGGAATCAAACAAGTGAACATGTGAGTATAGGAGAGCAAACACAGATCCTTGGAGTAGGCACATTAGCTCCTTGGGCCACCAGTGTAATATATAACTGTTACCATACCTCATGTCCCAGTAAGATAACGGTGTTCGGACAGTGTAGTGGCACACACAGTAGAGTGTTTTAGTGATACTGCCTGTCTTCAGAGCAGCCTGTGACCGAAAAGGGGGCTCTCTGTAAGCTCACTGACTCCTAGCAGTCACTGCAAACCATGCTGAGTGCTCGGGTGGCAGCTATAGAAGCTATATCAATATTCCATTGCCACCAGTTGACCCGTGATCCTCCGGTCCTAATGGAGCAGAGCCTTTGAAAGTCAGCAGGATAGTATGATATTGACAGAGCTCTCCCTGCCAGTGCACCTCCCTGAGCCCGGTGCAGCTGACCTGCTGTGGCTGCTATTAATAAATACAATTGATGCTTCATTCGCTCTGAGCTGCCAGCGCCCTCTGCCTTTAGTTTCCTGTGTCAGAGAGCTGTGCAGCCGCTGCCTGGCTCCTTCTGCTCTGTTTTCAGCTGCAGCCTGTTGTATATTACCTTCTTTTATTTCTATGCTGTACCATCATTCTTACCTCAACTCTCTTGGTGGATGCCAGTGCTCACGGCCTAGGCGCTGTTTTGTTGCAGTCTCATAAAGATGGTGACAAGCCTGTTGCATTTGCTTCACGCACTCTTTCCAAATGTGAACAGAATTATTCTGTCATAGAGAAAGAGGCTCTCGCTGCTGCCTGGGGTGTTCACCATTTTCGACCCTATTTATGGGGCATTCGGTTCAACCTCAAAACGGATCACAAACCCCTTATCCGCATCCTTTCCCCTGGCGGGGGGGCTTTTGGTTCTCCAAGGTTGGCGAGGTTGGCTTCTAGACTCCAGGAGTACCACTTTGACATTTCCCACATCTCTGGTTGGAGGAACTTCCAGGCTGATTGTCTGTCCAGGTTGGCTGTTCCTTCTGGTACCGATGTTGGCTTTAGTCTGGAGAGTCTTGATGAGAATGTTGCATGGATTGATGATATTCTTCTAATAACTGAAAGCTCTTTCTCTCGTTCTGAGTGGGTGGATGCCATGTCTCAGGATAATGTCTTACAGGAAGTCATCCAACTGATAAAACTTGGTTCCCGCAGGGAGAGCTGTGTCCATGTTTCGGTTCGGCCCTTCCTAAAAGTCATTGATGACTTGTCTGTATGCAGTGACAATGTTGTGATGCGAGGTGATAAGTTCGTGCCTCCTGTTGATTTGAGACCCAAACTCATTTCTTTAGCACATGAGGGTCACCTTGGCCAAACCCTGACACAACAACGTCTCAAATTAAATTTTTGGTGGCCCGGTATGGACTCTATGGTGTCTTCTTGGGTTGAGGACTGTCATATCTGTAAGGATGGTGAAAAGAGACTAAAAGTCGCTGTAGGGTCCCAGATGGGTGCGTTGCAGTTTCCTGAAATTCCGTGGCATACCATCTGTTTGGATTTCATAGGTCCTATGGCCGAGTTACCTCTTTCACAGAGGTTTGCCGCAGTCATTGTGGATTGCCATTCAAAATGGTTATCCGTAGAGTTCATGAAGGATATTACCACGGAAAATACCATCAAACACCTGAAGTCCCTATTCTTTGTAGAGGGTTTTCCAAGTGTCATTATAACTGACAATGGTACTCAGTTGGTCTCACATACCATGCAAGCTTTTTTAGCCGATTGCGGTATATCTCACCATAGAACTTCCCTCTACAATCCCCAAGCCAATGGCCTTTGTGAGCGCCTTAATAGATTGGTGAAGGGCACCATTCAGATGGCTCTCTCCAGCAGTTCTTCTGTCTCTTCCCTTGTTCGTGAGATGGTGTATGCGTATTGTACCACTCTTCATACCTCTCAGTCCAAGTCCCCTTTTGAAATGATGAGGGGTAGAGTCCCCAATACCAAGCTAATTCCTTCTTGGCTCAAGGACATGATTTGTCAATCAGCCTTAGATAAGCTGCCAAGTGTACCACATCCTGGTCTGCCTACCAAGTATTCTCCTGGTGGAAGGTCTGTGAACCTATCTACTACTAAAGGAATCTCTGCTGGTCGTGGCATACGGGCCCAAGGTGTTCCTAAGTCCTCTGGTGGGAATTCAGTGTGTTTGCCTTCTGGTAAGGATTCTGGCAAGCTTGCTAAAGGTGATCTAGTCAAGATAAAGTCCGGTCGTCTTTCGGGTGGTTTGTCTAAATTCCGTGGTCCCTTTCTTGTCAAGATGGTCTATCCTCAATATGTAGTCCTCTCTAATGGTGAAAAATGGAATTTAAGGAGAGTTGCTCTCTACCAGAAAGCTGGCACTGGTCCTGTGTCTGTGTCACCTTCCTCCTCTGTTCCTACCCAGGATTCTACATCTTCAGGGTTTTTGTTCATTCCCTCTCAGGGTTCATCTCCGGCTGTGTCTGCTCCTCCCGATGTTTTGGTGCGGGGTGATGGGGGTGGGGATGCACCTGATCCTGTCCTCTCTTCTCTCAACCCTGTTCCAGATTCCGACCCTCCTGTGTCTGCCTCCAGACCTCAGAGGTGCCGTAGGCCCCCTGCACACCTTAATGATTTCTGTTGTGATTAAATAAATTTTTTTTTTTTTTTTTCTCTTTTAGAGGGGTGACGTGTGTCCATTTCAATGCTTAGTTTCACTGGTGACTTTTAATTGGTTCATTGCGTAAACTACTTTGCTGACATTGCTAGCTTTCTTTAGTTCAGCTAGCTCTTTAGTTTGGCTAAGTTTCCTTTTCATGACTGTTTCCTAAATGCGTTAAGTTTCCTTTTATTGTGACATATTTTCTTTTATATTCTACGGAAGGAGATGTGTTGTATATTACCTTCTTTTATTTCTATGCTGTACCATCATTCTTACCTGTGTTCTAAATTCCAGAATGTTGTTGGCTCTGTTCCCTCCTAGTGTTCTAGGTAGTGACAGTTTGTGCCTGGCCAGCTTGTGTCGTGGTTGCTTCTTGCTGTTCTTCTACAATAAACCAACTGAACATCTACGTGGTATCTAGCTTCATTTACCACACAGCCCTTGGCTGGCAGCTATGGGGTTAAGGCTGCTCGAGCAGGAGCAGTGTTCGCCGCTGGATCTTGAAAGCGCATGCGTGTAATCACACGCATGCGCAGTACACGGGCAGTAGAGTGGGGTGCTTCAAAATACATGCAGCCAAGACATGGGGTTTCCACGCATGCGCATAATTATGCGCATGCGTGGAAACGCGGGGGTGTAAAGACAGATGGGGTGGCTCTATCGATAGTACACCGGCGGCGCCTCCAGAGCCCGAGTCCCTCAGTGTGTCCCCTCCCCTCCGCCAGGCTCCACTGCCCCTACCCCCCTCAGGGCCCCCTCCACCGGGCTCCACTGCCCCCCTCGGGGCTGCTCCTCCCTCGCCGCCTCTCAGAGCGAACACACAAAAGATTTAAGGTAAGAAACGGCCTCGAGGCAGCGGTCCAAGAGCATTAAAGACTGGGAACTGCAAGGAGGCGGGGCCTGTGAGGATAGGCGGAGCCTGAATGTGAGGGGGCGGGGCCTGTGGGTAAGGGCGAGGTCTGTGTATGCGGGGGCGCAGTCTGGGTCAGTGGGCGGGGTCAGCGGATATGTGGGCGGGGTCAAAAAAATAAACCTGCCCAGCCTGCGGGCATTGAATGGTTATTTCCAGACTGCGCATGAAAGCGCCCTCCTCTGTTGGGGGCGAGGTCAGTGGGGGCGGGGCCTGTGGGTTGGAAAGCGCCCTCCTCTGCTGGGGGCGGGGCCTGTGGGTGAGGGCGGGGTCTGTGGGGGCGGGGTCAGTGAATGTGGGGGCGGGGCCTGTGGTCAGAATGCGCCTCCTCTGCCGGGGGCGGGGTCAGTGGGGACGGGGTCCGAGGGGGCAGGGTCTGTGGGGGCGGGGTCAGTGAATGTGGGGGTGGGGCCTGTGGGTGTGGGGCGGGGTCTGTGGGTGGGAATGCGCCTCCTCTGCCGGGGACGCGGCCTGTGGTTGTGGGGCAGGGTCTGTGGGGCGTGGTCAGTGAATGTGGGGGCGGGGCCTGTGTGTGGGGGAGGGGCCTGTGGTGTGAATGTTCCTCCTCTTCCGGGTCCAGCCAGACCCAGCTGCGCTCTCGCTGGCGGCGGCACCGCGGTGGTATTCTTACCACCCACGACAGAACTTAGGTTGGGAACTGCAAATGAGTGGGGCCTGTGAGTTTGGGGGTGTGGTCTGTGGGTGGGAGGGGCGGGGTTTGTGGGTGTGGGTGGGGAGTCAGGGAAAGTGGGGGCGGGGTCAGTTAATGAGAGGGTGGGGTCAAAATAATAACCCCGCCCAGCCTGGGGGCATTGAATGGTTATTTCGAGAGGGAGCATGAATGCGCCCTCCTCTGCCGGGGAGGCCTGTGGGTGTGGGGCAGGGTCTGTGGGGGCGGGGTCAGTGAATGTGGGGGCGGGGCCTGTGGGTGTGAATGCACCTCTGCCGGGGGAGGGTCCGGCCGGGCCCAGCTGCGCTCTCGCTGGCGGCGGCACCACTGCGGCATTCTTACTACCCACCACAGAACTTAGGTTGGGAACTGCAAAGGGGCGGGGCCTGTGGGTTTGGGGGTGTGGTCTGTGAGTAGGGGGATCTGGGTTTAGGGGTGGGGTCTGTGGGTGGGGAGTCAGGGAAAGTGGGGGCAGGGTCAAAACAATAAACCTGCCCAGACTGGAGGCCCTGTGCGACCAGAGTTTGGAACTCACTTCCTCCGTACCTCTGCACCGCCTCCTCTTTCCGCATCTTCCGAAAGGACCTTAAAACTCTTCTCTTCCAAAGACACGGCGACCAATAACTGACTGTTTCGTGTTCCTCACTGGAGAACTAGTGTGTCCTTACGCTTAAATTGTGGAATGTGTTTTTTTGGAACCATAATCGCGCCAACTATAGTTTGCATTGTGTAATTTTTTGGCGGATTTATACTCTGTAAATATGTTGCCATAATATCTAATCTTATATACTTCGCTCTATTGTAAAGCGCTCTGACACCTCTTGGTAAAGCATGCGCTATCGAAAAATGCCTAAATAAATCCAATGCGCTGCGACCAGGCTGTTGGAGACTCTTCGTGGCCTTGGGGCTCCCAGTCACACGTCCTCAGGTCTGTAGACTAAAGACTGTCTGCTGCTTGCAACTCAGAACTGTCGATTCCTCAGGCTCCAGCGGGCTGCTTTTGGAGGCTTCAGGCATGATAATGAATGCCGCCGTAGTCGCCGAATCTCAAGTTGCACATTCTTACCTTTCTCCTGGGCCACTGCAACCACGGACTTTACCCATTAACTGACCACTTCTATAAATGATGTTTTAGACACAAATGTGTCCACATGAGCATCTTTAATTTGGCTGATCTGGGATGTGACATTTAATAGCAATTCCCCTATATTATATCTCTAGGCACTTTTAACATATGCTTTTCACAATAAATACATCCGACCATATGTTTTTGCATAGCTTTTCTTAATAAACAGATCTGGCATATTGCCTACAATAAAATTGATTTAAATTATTTTAGGGAGCTGGCAGCTAAGCTGAAGCCTTTTGAAAAAATTACATCCTGTTTGTCTCAGCTTCTCACTCTCCTGCGGTTTGCCCAGTGCTGCGGCGGGCTGGGCAGCGCTCCAAGTTAGCAGACTGTAGTTACTTTAAGTAGTTATGATAATTTATTAGCAGGCAGCTAAGATTATCCGTGTTGGGGCCTCTCACATCCTGGTTGGTGCAGTCGGGTCCCACACAGGCCTCGAAAAATCTAAAAAATGTTAGAAGACTTGTAGGACAAGTGACTCAAATAATCTACTCAACCTAATTATAATGCTCTTGACCCCTAAATTGATTTCAAATGATGTGATCCTGGGCAAGTATTTTATTTTCCCCAGGATAAGACTTGAAACCTTTTTTCAAGACTAAACCATAGCTAGTTCCAAAGTGAAAAGGTACGGCCTCCTGTTCTAGACTTATTTATCTTTTTGTTTCGGCCAGAGCAAGGTGTTGCGGTCTAGTGGGAATATAAAAGTGTATTTTGTTCTAAAGGATCATGGGGCCTGTGTCATGGAGTGTCCTGTGAGCATGACCAAGGAGCTTGAAGCAGGCTCTTAGATGCATGGGCAGCCAGTGGAGTTGTTTTAGGCAGTCCTTTGCTGAGCTGTGTTTGCCTTTGTTGCACTCTAGTTTTGCTGCAGCATTCTGTACCACCTGTAAACGTTTAAATGGGTAGTCTGGCATGCCCACGAAAAGGGCATTGCCATAGTCGAACGTGCTGACTAGCAGGACCTGTGTGACTGTTTTCCTGCTTTCCAGGGGGATCCACAGGAATAACCTTTTTAGGAGTTTCACGGTGGCAAAGCTTTTCCCACATAGAGTTCCTATGTGGGCCTGCATAGATAGTGTGTCGTCAATAGTCACACCCAGGTTTTTGGCACAGTACTTGGGTGTGGGGGCGTCTCCTAAAAAGGAGGGTGAAGTACTGGGTTTTTCGGAACCCAGCGGTGCCAGGGAGAACACCCTAAGACTTCGAGTTCTTCCTGTTTCAGACTACAGAAACACAGAGTCTTCTAGGTGAAGTCAAAGATCGATTTTATTGGCTGCAGCCAGTAACAGGTATCCTAGAAGTACAACACGGTGTATATTCTCAGGAGACTGCTCCAATCTTACAAAGCCAGCCTTCTCTTTGTATACAAAATATTATGCTTTAGGCAAACATTCCTTATTTTACAGTTGACCATTCACATATTTTCACTACAAAGAAAAAGCAGAGTCATGATGACAAGCCCATATTTCAGTTTGTTCAGCCCACAATCAATTATCCGGCAAGGCCCAGTATTTTCATCAGATATCGACGGACCCTCAATAAAAACGGGCACCTCCTACTCGTAAAGCAAGTCATAAAGAAAGAAACAGGGACAGGTGTGTGTAAGATTAGGCATGGTTTGTGTGGGATGAAAGGTTTATGATATGTTGTGCCTTGATGCTATCTCATTCGGCCACTGGGAGAGGAACTGACCGAACAGGTTTGGCTTCAGGCAGTGGAGTCAGCTTGCCCAGGTCACAGGGAAGTCAGCAAAGGTGTACGTGTCCTTCAGATTCGTTTTTTGCCGTAGTCGCCAGCCTATGTGAGGGCAACACACAAAATGGCTGCCGTACACAAAATGGAACCCGAGGGTTCAGGACGAAAACTATGATTTCAGGGTGATTTCGTCACTCGAATATGACGAAAATGCTTGTGCATAGTCTACTAGTCATTCTCGGTCTGCTGATATCAACATCGTCATGATACAACGATGCTTATGACACGGGTCCAGAATTTTCAGTACCACAAGGGCCACCAGGAAGAGTCCCAGATGTGTTTGGTTTCTCCGAGGAGCAGGATTTCGGTTGTGTCTGCATTTAGTTTTTGGCAGTGGTCTGTCATCCAGTCAGCCATTTCGGTAAGGCAGCTAGTAAGTTTAGTTTTGGTGTCTTCATGCCCCTTCCCTATGGTGATTGTAAGTTGTGTGTCATCCGCATAGGAGCAAAGCCCAATTTTGTCCCAATTTGTGCCAGAGGTGAGACATAGGCATTGAACAGCGTGGGGCTGAGGGATGTTCCCTGCGGGAGACCGCATTTCAGTTGTTTCGGTTTAGATGAGAAGGCTCCTAGCTGGACCATTTGGGTTCTGTTGCACTGAACAGAACTGAGCCATTCAAGGGCTTTTCCATTTATCCCATTTTCCGGTAAGTTTTCGAGCAGAAGATGATGAGAGACTGTGTCGAACGCTGCCGACAGGTCTAACAGGATCAGGGACACAGCTTTGCCTTGGTCCAGAGAGTTTCTAATATTGTCCGTGACGGCCAGCAATGTGGCCTCTGTGCTATTGGTAGCCGTGAAGCCTGTTTGGGAGGGGTCCGGTATGTTGTTGTCTTCTAGGTATTTGTATTGCTGTCTATTAATCAGCTTCTACAACACTTTGGAGAGATACAGGAGTTGAGATATGGGTCTGTAGTTGACTGTGTTTGTCACATCTGTACCTGCTTTTGTTTTAGCAGCAGGGTCACAATCGCTTGTTTCCATGTTTCCGGGAAAGTGCTGCTTCCAGGGAGTTGTTGAAAAGCTGCGTGATAGCTGGGGTGAGGGAGGGTATGATCTGTCTTAAAATAAAATGTGGGCAGGATTCAAGGGGGGATCCAGATTTGATATTGTTCATGGTTCTGGCAACTTCTGCTTCTGAAATTGGGGCAGACGGGCTTGCCACCATCACAGACAAGTACAGCCCGAGCTGGAGTTCTGGCTAAGCCAGAACCCACCTCGGAGCCCGTGGTAGTAGAATCCTTGGCTTTTGGACAATTTACATCTTTTGTCCAATGGGTCTTTTCTTTACATAAATAGCACCAAGGTTTCTTTTTGCCTTTACCTTTGTTAGACTGTGACACCCCCCCTCCGCCCCCCGCCCCCATATTTAGGTTTATGGGGCCCCAATGAAAACTTTTGATCTTTACCCTTCTCCAAACCCCATCTGGAGTCTTAGAATCTTGCTTCTTTTGGTCACCACCATTGTTCTGGGTTTTCTGCTTCACCCTGGTTCTGACCCACTTATATGCCTTCTTTCCCAATTCTTGGGGAGAAGTCAAATCTGAGTCAACCAGGTACTGATGCAATAACGGACTTTGGCAATTATTATGTAT
Organism: Lissotriton helveticus; assembly: GCF_964261635.1. Taxonomy (NCBI): domain Eukaryota; kingdom Metazoa; phylum Chordata; class Amphibia; order Caudata; family Salamandridae; genus Lissotriton; species Lissotriton helveticus. The sequence continues at coordinate 691,162 of NW_027611652.1, read as the reverse complement.
CTTCCCCTTCATAATTTATTATACAATCCTACAAAATCATGCTGCCAAGCAACCAGCCTTACAGAGCCTTTATAGCACTATCCACAAAGTCTACCCAGGCCTGAGTCTAAGCCTTCTGGGTGTATCTGAACTTAATCTTGTATTGCTGAGTGGTTAAGCCAAACCCATCAATGAGAGCACCCTTCAGAACTGAATAATTGTCAGCATCTTCTTGTCTAACAGCGAGGGGCTTATCTCTATTGTCAGCAATGGAGAGCCACAAGATAGCTGCCCACTGCTCTTGAGGGACCCTCTGTACTTTACATGCCCTCTCTAAAGCAGTTCTCCATTTGTGGATGTCATCCCCAACATGGTAGAGAGGGACAATCTTGCTCAGGTTCCTGTTGTCAAATGAATGTTTCTTAACACTAGGGACACTGTTGCTGCCACCATGGCACTTTAGTCCCAACTTTTTTCTAGCTCTCTAGACTTCCAGGGACTTTTTGTCAAGTGCAGTTGCTCTTGCCTGACTCTAAACCTAGCTTTCTCAAGCTCAAGTAACTGGTATTCTCTATCTAAAGAGTGATCCCTTTAGCTGGATACAGAGGTCCCTACTGAGTGCCATGAGCGATCTCATTCTGCAGATGGGGATCTAGATCTCCTTGGTAAACTCTGCTCTCTTCCGGGAGGGGTGAAGATTGGCTCCCCTGAGCCATCTCCCGGATCCTCTGGAATATCTGAATAGTCCAGGTGGGAACCTTCAGGTTCCTCCTGTCAGGGTTTGAGTCTAAGTCATAAAAGGTGTCACCTCCTGACATGTCCTCATTCCTTGACCCACCCACTCTCTCCAGCTCATCTGACCCAGGGGTCTTCCTAAGGTCATTTATGAGTAACACCTCAGTCAGGCGTTGAGTGTTGGCTGCTCGCCCTGTCTTCAGCTTTCTAGAGGCACACGGGGCTTTCAATTCCTGGAATGAAAGCTCACTGTATCTAGAGGGCAGAGAGCCACTGGTTTCTCCTTTAGTAAACATACTAAGTGTGGTGTGGTGTGTGCACCTACCTAACCTAATGGGAAACTAAACTCTCTTAGGTTGGGGAAGGGTGTGCTAAACCCTTGACTACTCAACCCCAAGTTCAGTAGAACTTACTTATCCAAGCTAGTATTATATGTACCTAGTACTTGTGGTTTTCCAGTTAATCAATACAAAGATGTATGTGGTAAAATAATGCAGGGGTGAATCCCAACGGCTGCACACCAATGTGAGAAGTTGACCTGGTATATGCTGTCCACTAGTTAAAGTGGGCACCTTGCTCCAGTCTTGAAGGAATGTTAAGCAGCTTGTTTTACCAGAATGCAACCTTATAGTATTGGTTAAATGAAAGGTAGACCACACAGTAATTATAAAAATATGTATTTATTAATATAACACTCTCTAGAATCCTCTATTTGAGGATATAACACACAGCACGCAATACTTTAGCAATTAAACAATCATAAGTAGCACAATACACAGTGGGCTCCAGGGGAAGACCAAACCATATACTAAAATAGTGGTATAAGAACCACGACTTGAGTCAAGACAATGTCTAGGAGGTGTAGAATCGCACAACCCCAAGGAACATACCAAAGTTGAGTAAGTAGTAACCCCACGGAGGACGCGGGCTCCGTACAACTCTATGGGAGAGTAGCAGTTGAAGTTTTAAACATTAAGGACCCTCCCCAGTGGATTACGAAGAAACCTTTTGGAACTTAGAATGTTGGAGAGCCGTGGATACCGTAGTACCAGAGTTACCTATCCCAGGGAAGCTGGGTGCATTGGGCTGAAGTGGTGTCGGAAACCGTTGTCGTTCTCAATGAAAGACTTCAAGGAAATGCCACTGCTGGAAGGAAGAAGAATGTCCAGTGGAATCCACAAGTGGATTCTTGATGGAAGGAACCTGAAAGCAGAGGGGACAGAGTTTGGGTCATTCAGGAGTGACCAGGGGCTCGGGAGACGAATGCCCACCGATGTCGGGTGCTTCTGGTGAGATGAGGGGGTTCTTGATTCTTTAGCTGGAGGGACCAGAAGACGTCGAGGACGACCAGGAGCCAGATGCGAGCTGACCCGGATGTCGAGTGCTGAGGGGTCAGTGTCCGGCGGGAACACCAACAAGCCTTGGCAACGGCAACCTGCGAAGATGGTCAAGATTGGTTAGGGTCTGGCCCAACAAGGACCAGGAGACTCACCACAGCAATGGAAGTCAGGGCAAGCCTGGAGCAACCAGGGGAGCCCAAATAAAGCAGTGTTGACCCTCAAGAGGACCCACATGCCGTAGGCACAGGAGTCACAAGGGGACCTCAGGCAATTTCACAAAACCTCAGCTCGCAGGGCACAGAGTGCAAAGAGGCTGAAGTCGTTGGTAGGAAATGTGCGCAGAGGTTGGGGCTGACAGCCCAATGCACAAATTTGGGGAACGCCAACAAGCATATGCACTTGCAAATGAACGCGGTGTACAGGGGTATGGGTTATGCGGTCCCCACGAGGGATGCTGGCATCAAACTCGGTGAGAGGGCAGCTCGACGTCAGGGAACTTGGGAACCCTCCTCCTGTGTTGCTGGAGCTTCGGAGTCCGCAGGAGCTCAGGATCAGCAGACCGGTTAATTGTGTTACATGCCTGTGAATGCAGGGGAGTGACTCCTTCACTCCAAGGGAGATACTTCTGTAGTCTTTGATGCTCCACAGGCTCCTACACGGAACCTGTATAGTGCATGGGCACAGACGATGCTTTGGACGGAGAGGGAGACGAAGTCACGCTCAGTCGAAGTCCAGCAAAGTCCAGAGTGTCCAGACGGTCGAAGTTCAGTGGTTTCTGGTTCAGAATCTTGTCCACATCGAATCTAGGGTCCTACAGCCAGGTAAGCCCTTTGTTATCTACGTGAGAGGGTTGGACAGATTCAGGGGACCCTCCCAGGAGAGGGTCTGGAGAGTGGGGAGGATACTCCCATGTCCTTGTCCAGTTTCGTGCCAGAGCCTGAGCCAACGACTCACAGAACTGGTTTGAACTGGACTTCTTGTGCAGACTTTCTGGCACTGAGGCAGTGCACCCACCCAGCCCCAATACACTAAATCCTGTCTGGGAGGTGGTCACACCTCCCTGTGACAGGATGCCTATTGTGTTTCCTTCCCCTGCTCAAGCTTAGCTCAGCAGCAGGAGGCCAGAAATGTGTCTCGGGTTGACAGCAACCATTTTGTGCTGTCCGGGTCGAGAAGGCTAGTACCAGGAAGACCAGGGACATAACGAAGCTTGCTTCTGAAGGCTGGAATCATACCTCCCACACCGGTTTCCGGTGTGGAGGTGTGATTCCAAGATGTTTTTTTTTTAATTCTGTTTATTGAACAGCTTGTTTAATATACAAACAGGCAAATCAGGGTTGCGCAGGAGATACACAGACAACGGGGCCCAGAAATCTATAGGGTGTGAAGACTCGGGCTGTCCTCTGCATATATTTCAAGTTGTACTTTACAGTAGAGTAAGTCCCGGTCCCACTTTTTCAGAGTAGCAGTAGTTTTAGACCCCCAGCATTGTGCCACCGCCCGTTTAGCAAGCAAGCTCGAGACAGCGACTAAACGATGGTTGCAGGGTATGAGGTTCTTTACCCGGCCCAGCAGGCAGACATCAGGAGTACACATCACGGATTAAGAGACAACATTAGTAAGCAGAGTTGTGACCTTTGTCCAGAATTGATAGATTCCTGTACAATACCATGCAAGATGCAGAAACTCTGCATCCCCCTGCCCACACCGAACAAAGCAGGCATTCTCCCGCAGACCAAAGCGCTTCAATTGCAGCGGTGTATAGTATAACTGGTGCAAGTATTTAAAATGGATGATGCGGTGGTTGCAATTTGCAGTTAAGCGGCCTGTTCGGGCACAGCAGAACCTCCACATATCTGGTGAGAATGAAGTTCCTAGTATCGCCACCCATTTATTATTTATAGGGGCCCCGCTCATGCAGAGGCGCCCTCTAACATAAAACCCAGCACCCTGCCTTCAGGATTGATAAGGCCTGCAATAGGGGTGACTTATAGATATAGTAAACCTATATCTTTCATAAGTGGTGAAGCACCAGCTTACACAGGCTGCAATGTCAGACCTGGAGTTGCATTTTGCATGGACTCTCATGGGTGGCATAATACATGCTGCAGCCCATGGGAGGCCTCTTGGGTACCTATGCATTGGGTGCATGTGTACCATATACTAGGGACTGATAAGGGTACCCCACTATCCAATCTGGAGTGTACCTAGTACGTGTTTTACAGTTTAGGAGAAAAAAGCAGATAGGCTGGGGTCCTGATTAGCAGAATCCCAGCCAGACTAGTCAAAACAGTGGGTGCAATCAGCAAAAAGTGGAGGTAACCATAAGAAGCCATTCCATTTCAAAATCTTTATTTCGGCAATACCTGCCCTCAAAGATATACATACACTCATAAAAAACAACATTGCTCATTTAAAAAGACATTGGCTGATAAAAACAAATTCATGCAGTAGAAATCTGTGCGGTAGGTAGTTCGAATTAGTCAGTAGCCTCTGCATCACCGGCTAAAATAATTTTCTTTGTAAAGTGCCTATGCATTAACATAATTATACAGTTTTCAGCGCTCCCCTGCGTTTGAGCCATATCGCCGCAAGAAACTTTGCAACAGAAGAAACCACTGTGGATGACAGATCAGTTTTAAGAATGCGGTAGACTTGCATGCAGTGTGTCATTCGCATGTTTTTGCATAAAGGCACCAACCAATACCTCCTCATTTTTCGATAGGCAGGGCAAAAGAACATAATATGTATTTCGCTTTCCCGGTCGCAGCTGCAATTCGGACAATTTTTCAAAGCAGCTGGAGACCAATTGCATGTAAAGGCTCTGATTGGTAATGTACCATACCTCCACTGCGAGTACAACTTCCTCGTAAAAACAGGGAAATTATCATCCATGACAATTTCAAAACGATAAAAATCCTTTTCCTTTAAAAAACGATCTGTTAGGGTGCCGCAACGTACACTGCGTATAGAGGTAGTTAATCTACTTTCGTAGAAAAGTTTGGACAAGCTTTTTCTGGGGTCCTAGGGCAAGCAATTTCAAGGTTGTGCCACATTTGGGGAAGCCCCAGCTTGATAAATCCGTTTTTAATGTATGCAAGCCACGGGATTTTCGAAGCGTTTGGTAGACTTAGAATTTCTGATAATTCCTGCCTATAGGGGGAAAGTTCCGGAGTGCTCCATAATCTCCGCCAAAACGCTACAGGCTTCAGGGCCACAACCTCGTCTATTGGCCGAAGGTCCATGTCAAGTCTAATTGGTAGCAGGGGAGTACTAGAGGGCAACATCAGCAATTGCCTGAGAAATTTATTTTCTGTAGCAACAATCCCAGGTCTGCAGGCATACCCCCCAGAGTTCACCCCCATAAGTGACAGCCCCTCTCACTTGTGTTTTATAAATCTGCACAACTGGTCGAATAGGTTTTATTGTAGAGGTGTTGGAATGTTTTAGAATACCCCCTGTAAGCTGAGACTGTCTGCGTTGGGACTTAATTTGATGCGGGCCCACGTCATGTTTTCATTAAGGGTTACCCCTAGATAATCAAAAGTCTGAACTCTTTCCAGTCTGGTTGCTCCAATTACAGGGTTGGGTCTCGTGTGTGCAGGGGGGTTGAAAATCATAAATTTAGTTTTCATAGCGTTGATTTCCAAACCCCTTTCCCCGCAAAATCCCACAAAGCCGTCCTGAACCTTCTGTATCCCCATCGGGGATTTTGAAAGCAGCAGGTTATCGTCTGCGAACATTATCGCAGGTACCCTGCTGCCTGCTAGTTTGGGGGCATCAGTATATTTTATCCCATGTAGGTGGGAGATTACCCCGTTGACATAGAGGCAAAACAGGGTAGGCGCTAAGACGCACCTGTCTCACCCCCCTGCCAACGGGGAATTTTGCTGATAAGAGACCATTTCTTCCACACCTGACCCGTGCGAAGTTATCATGATGGAGCCGTATTAGGATGAGAAGGATTTGATGGGGAATGCCAAGTTCAGTGAGTACAGCCCATAACTTGCATCGTGGGACCAAGTCGAAGGCTGCACGCAGGTCCACGAAAACCGTGTACAGGCTTCCCCCTTCGATCTTAACAGACTTCCAGAACAACATATTCAGCCGGAGAATCTAGTCCATTGTAGATATATTATTTCTGAAGCCTGCCTGGTAGGGGCTTAGTATGCAGTTTTCCTCCATACAGTCCTGGAGGCGGTCCAGTATTAACCTGCCAAAGATCTTTTGCGGGACGTCGATCAAACTGATCAGCCTGTAGGTGGCTGGGAGCAGAGGTGAACCCTTTTTGAAGATAGGCACAATCTCTGCGCCCAGCCAAGTGCCAGCTATTGGCATCCCTCTCAGGACTGCGTTGTAAATAACTGAGAGGTATGGGGCCCACACTGCCAGTTGATGTTTGAAGAGGTCACCCGGGAGCTTATCCAGCCCCGGGGCTTTCCCCCCTGCCAGTTTGGTAATAACATCACTGACCTCCTTCACCGTGAAGTCAGTAACGTCTGAATGTCCTATTTGGTCTGGCAACACCAGCCCTGAATCTCTCTCCAAGTTAGTGATTCCTACTGCGTAAAGGGTTCGAAAGTGCTCTTCCCAAGCACTTTCGGCTATATTTGCCTCCACAGCGACCGCCGCCTCAGCCGAGCCTGTATTTACAATAGACCAGAATTTGCGTAGATCTCTGGCTGCCAACGCATTGGATAGACCAGTCCAGTTGTCATGGTCCCATTCCTCTCTTGCGTGCTTCATAACTCGCTTATAGTTAGCTCTCAGAGTCTGTACTACTAACCTAGCAGCCTTATATTTTTTGGCAGAGACAAGTTCGGACTTTGCTCTTCTACAGGTGGAATTGTACCATGTACCCCTGCTACCCCTTACTGGCCGTTTGGGAATACAAGGATAGAACACATCTGACAATTTGTGTATTAGCTGATCGTATAAGGCCCCCAACTTACAACAAATGTCAGTAGTACATTCGTCATTAATTGCAACACTGGTCTCCTCTAAAATGGGGAGAATTCAATCAATCAATCAATCAATCATGCCATTTGTATAGCGCACTACTCACCCGGGAGGGTCTCAAGGCGCTTGGGGGGAGGGGTATGCTACTGCTCGAACAGCCAGGTCTTGAGTTGTTTCCTGAAGGCGAGATGGTCCTGGGTCAGCCGAAGGTGGATGGGGAGGGAGTTCCAAATCTTGGCAGCCAGGTAAGAGAAGGATCTTCCTCTGGCGGTGGCTCTTCGGATGCGTGGTACGGCTGCGAGGGCGAGGCTGGTGGACCGTAGCTGGCGGGTGGGCGTGTAGAAGGTCAGGCGGTCGTTGAGGTACTTGGGGCCCAGGTCGTGGAGAGACTTGTGTGCGTGGGTGAGGAGCCAGAACGTGATCCTCTTGTCGACGACGAGCCAGTGCAGGTTCCTCAGGTGGCTGGAGATGTGGCTGCGTCGGGGGACATCCCGGATAAGTCGGGCGGAGGCGTTCTGGATGCGCTGGAGTCTTTTCTGTAGCTTGGCTGTGGTTCCGGCGTAGAGGGCGTTTCCGTAGTCCAGTCGGCTGGTGACGAGTGCCTGGGTGACAGTCTTCCTGGTCTCGGTCGGGATCCAGCGGAAGATCTTGCAAAGCATACGCAGGGTGTTGAAGCACGATGAGGAGACGGCGTTGACTTGTCTGGTCATCGAGAGGGAGGGGTCCAGGATGAAGACCAGGTTGCGTGCGTGGTCGGTTGGCTTGGGTGCGGTGCCCAGGGCTGGGGGCCACCAGGAGTCGTCCCATGCGGAGGGCAAAGATCCCAGGATGAGGACTTCCGTCTTGTCCGAGTTCAGTTTCAGGCGGCTGTCCTTCATCCACTCGGCGACGTCTTTCATCCCTTCGTGTAGGCAGGTTCTGGTGGTGTCGGGGTCTCTGGTGAGGGAGAGGATCAGCTGGGTGTCGTCGGCGTAAGAGATGATGTTGAGGTTGTGCTGGCGTGCGATGGCTGCGAGAGGTTTCATGTAGATGTTGAAGAGGGTGGGGCTGAGTGAAGATCCTTGCGGGACGCCGCAGATGACTTCGGTGGCCTCGGAGCGAAACGGGGGGAGGCGGACTCTTTGTGTTCTTCCGGCGCAGAACGAGATGATCCACTCCAGTGCCTTCTCTTGGATACCGATGTTGCTGAGGCGCTGGACTAGGGTGCGGTGGCAGACCGTGTCGAACGCAGCGGAGAGGTCCAGGAGGATGAGGGCCACTGTTTCCCCCTTGTCGAGCAGGGTCCGGATGTCGTCGGTGGCTGCGATGAGGGCGGTCTCGGTGCTGTGGTTGGCTCTGAAGCCGGACTGCGAGGGGTCGAGGGATCCGTTCGTCTTGAGGAAGGCGGTCAGCTGTCTGTTGACGATCTTCTCGATGACTTTAGCAGGAAAAGGGAGGAGCGAGATGGGGCGGAAGTTTTTGAGATCGGTGGGGTCCGCTGTAGGTTTCTTCAGGAGGGCGCTGATCTCGGCGTGCTTCCAGCTCTCCTGGAAGGTGGCGGTGTTGAAGGAGGCGTTGATGATGTTCCGGAGTTGGGGTGCGATGGTGGAGTCGGCCTTGTTGAAGACGTGGTGTGGGCAGGGGTCGGTCTGTGATCCGGAGTGGATGGTGTTCATCGTGCGGGCTGTGTCTTCGGTGGTCACCGTGGTCCAGGTGCGAAGGGTGGCGGTGGGGGGCGTTGGTTCGACGGTTGGGTGCGTGGGTGGGGCGCCGAAGCTGTTGTGGATGTCAGCGATCTTGCGGTGGAAGAACGAGGCGAGGGAGTCGCAGAGGTCTTGTGACGGAGTGATGTCGTTGGTGCCGGTGCTGGGGTTGGAGAACTCCTTGACGATAGTGAAGAGCTCTTTGCTGTCGTGGGCGTTGGTGTCCAGTCGTTCCTTTAGGGATTTCTTCTTGGTGGTGCGGATGAGCTGGTGGTGCTTGCGGGTAGCGTGTTTGAGGGCGGTCATGTTGTCATTGGTCCGGTCGAGGAGCCAGGCTTTCTCGAGGGTGTGGCAGGTCTTCTTGGAGTCCTTGAGGTCGTCGGTGAACCAGGATGCCTTCTTGCTTCTGGGTCTGCTGGGAGGGTTCTTTAGTGGCGCGAGGTCATCGGCGCAGGCGGTCAGCCACTGTGTGAAGTTGCGGGCTGCTTCGTTGGGGTCCGTTGTGTTGGCGGGTGGGCTCTGGCTAAAGGGAGGTGGTGAGCTGGTCTGCGGTGATCTTGCTCCAATTCCTGTGAGGTACCTGTTGCGGGTGGTGGTGGGTCGTGGATTTTTTTGAAGCTGAAGTGGACGCAGCTGTGGTCGGTCCAGTGGAGTCCGGTGGCGTGGCTGAAGGTGATGTACTTGCTGGAAGAGAAGACGGGATCAAGCGTGTGGCCGGCGTAGTGGGTGGGGGTGTTGACCAGTTGCTTGAGTCCGAGGTTGGCGAGGTTTTCCAGCAGGGCGGTGGTGTTGCGGTCCTTGTTGTTCTCCAGGTGGAAGTTGAGGTCCCCGAGGAGGATGTAGTCAGTGGAGGGGAGGGCGTGCGGGCTGATGAAGTCTGTGATATCTTCGCTCAATTGTGTGCGTGGTCCCGGGGGTCTGTAGACGAGGGTGCCTCTGAGGGTTGTCTTGGGGTCGGTGTGAATCTGGAAGTGGAGATGTTCGGCTGCGGCGAAGGAGTCGTTGGCGTCGGTCGTGATGCGGATGGTGTTCCTGTGGACGATGGCGAAGCCACCTCCGGTCTGGTTGATGCGGTCCCTCCTGATGATCTTGTACCCGTCCGGGATGGCGATGGCGATGTCGGGTGCAGAGGAGGCGTTCATCCAGGTTTCCGTGAGGAAGGCGACGTCCGGTGATGTAGCGTCGAGGAGGTTCCAGAGTTCCACGGCGTGTCTGTGGACGGAGCGGGTGTTGATCAGGATGCACTTGAGGTGGTTGCTGCTGGTGTTTGTCTTGGCGGGTGCGGGGCAGGTTCGGAGGCAGGTGAACTTGCAGGTGCAGCAGGTGAAGGGTCCGTGGGTGTGTCTCGGGGTGGCTCGGCAGCAGGCGTGGGTCCGGCCGGCATTAAGTGCATTGAGAGTGGCGGCGTCATAGGTCAGTCGGGTCGTCTTGCCTCAGCGGGGATGGCCAGAGGTCCTGGCGCTGGGCGCGGGCCAGGCGCGGACGGGCGCAGACGGGCTTACCCTTGGCGCACCTTCGGCGCTCAATCGGCGCTCCTGCTGCGCGCGTCCGCTGCGCGGTCGCTTTGGGGGCGTCATAAGTAAGGAGCCGGGAGGGAGGAGCAGCTGGGTGGCGGGAGTGGGGCGGCGAATGGAATCACAGGGGGGCAGGGCCGCAGGGAGGCAGCGGCGGGAAATTCCAAGAAGCAGCGGGAAATTCCCAGGAGCAGCGGGAAATTCCCAGGAGCAGCGGCCAGCGAGCGAAGGAATCTGCAGGCAGGAGGCGGCAAAGGCAGGCAGGAGCGGCAGCAGTGAGTGGGGCGACCAAGCCCTGTGGAGGGCTGAGCGGTCACACTCTGTGGTCCCCTTAAGTAAGGAGCCGGGAGGGAGGAGCAGCTGGGTGGCGGGAGCGGGGCAGCGAATGGAAACACAGCGGGGCGGGGCTGCAGGGAGGCAGCGGCGGGAAATTCCAAGAAGCAGCGGGCAGCGGGAAATTCCCAGGAGCAGCGGGAAATTCCCTGGAGCAGCGGGAAATTCCCAGGAGCAGCGGGCAGCGAGCGAAGGAATCTGCAGGCAGGAGGCGGCAAAGGCAGGCAGGAGCGGCAGCAGTGAGTGGGGCGACCAAGCCCTGTGGAGGGCTGAGCGGTCACCCACGAGCATAGAGCTCCGAAACTCGCTCTGGGTTTTCCACTATTTTCGCCCATTTTATTCTTCTCCTATCATTGGTTAGGAGCATTCTCGAATCCGGGGGACCATCGGCGTCCGGGATCTCCCTTGCAACACCGGGCATGGTAATTTTTAAGCTTAGGGCATTGTGGTCGCTATTGTTTCGTGGAATTACAAAAAAATCCCTTATTGTGGCCCGTAATCGGGTTTCCACAAATATGTAATCGAGACAAGACTCATGGCCCAGTTTATTAAAAGTGCATTTTGGGGGGGAATCTGATTTGACACGCCCATTGCACGCCCGAATGGAGTTCTTCAGTGTTAATGATGTAATTTGGACCGCCAGTGGAGTCCATGGCCTAGAAAGTGGAGCCTGCAATAACGGTATTGCCCAGCGCGCATCCTCTTCCAGAAGGCCTCCATCTACCAGGCCTGCCAGTGGCTCAAAGTGACAGTTGAGGTCACCTCCAATCACAAGCTGGACACCACTGGGAATGGAGCTTATGAATGAGGACAATTCCTCAACTGTTTTGGATTCCGCAGTGACACCCACTGGTCTAGAATATACGTTGACCAGTGCAAGCTTAGAGCCGTTAGACCATTCCAAAAATACGCACTGTACGTCATCAGATGATGTGTTCAGGGTCTTGGCTGTGTAGCCTATGTGTGAGACCACCCAAATTGCAAGGCCCCCTGAAGGACGGCCCTTTCCCCCCCATCTCGCTGGTATGGAGAAGCAGGCATAGCCAGTGCGTGTCTTATCCTCTCTGGCCCAGGTTTCTTGGAAAAGACACACATCATTTACATCTATGAATGCTCCCCACTCTGGGCAATCGATTGTATTGCAGAGGCCTGCCAGATTCCATGAGAGTATTGTTAGATAGCCCTGGTTGGCACAATTGGCGGTACTACACCTGCCCCCGTTTGAATCACCCGAAGAAGCTCCCACGCTCTCCCGTGCCACATCAGGAGAAGGTGGGCCTTCCGGCTGTATAGGCTGAAGAGCAATAATACTGGGATGAGAATCTATACTACTTGTGAGTGTGTTATTATTACTCTCAGACTGCCTGGAACATTCGTTAGTACTGCAGCAAACCCTAGATTTTATCGTGTTGCTGCAGCCTATTGATTCCTTGCTACTCTCCTGGACCCCATGGGGGGGGGAGTCAATCAACCATGTCCAGGGCGCTAAAGCGATTCCGGCTGAGGAGAGGACCTGGGAGGTAGATGTTGGCATTCCCTTCCCCGGTCCCACTACTTCCTCCCCTGTGGCCCACTCTCGTCCAACCATCATCCACCTCCCCATTGGAACTCCAGGAACCAGGCCGGTAGAAGAAAGGCAAGGGGAGGGATTGAATGGTAGTGTCAAGATCTCGGTACGGCCAGGAACATATATGTGAGACTGTTCTTGGATCTCGAAAATTTACCAAGACACAGTCCCCATTGATGCTCTTAACCGTGTTACCTATCCACTGCACCCTATGTACCATCAGAATCTCACTAGAGATTTGGGGAGGGAGAGGCCTATTCCTACTCAGCCAGCTAATAACCTTGTTTTTCAGCGACTGGAAAGATTCCCTGGCTGAAGCCTCCAACACTGGAACCCCTGCCAAAACAACCACAAGGGGACTCTCTTCCGGAGGTAAATTCATTGCCAACTCGTTTGGCGGGCAGCCAACTACCTGGGTTTCCCTTTGAACAGTTTGGTCAGAGTCAGTCTCTGTCCTTGGGATCTCTACAAGTGATTGCATTGGGGCGTTAATAATACTATTAGCAGTGGTAGGCGGCCTTTGTACTTTGTTTCCTACGCCTGCTGGGGGATTAGAGATGTCAGTTTGCGATCCCCCCTGACCCTTCTTGGCCTCCTTCGCGCCCTGCCTCAAGAGCTTTTTAACCCTATCCAAGCCCTCACCGGCCGAGACAGTAGCCTTTTCTATAGTGGACAGCCTTAACTCTATCTGGGCTAGTCTAGCTTCCAGGGGGGGCGAGGAGAGCCTTGCAAACCATACTCAATTTAGCAAACATTGGATCTTCCAACATGGGTGCAGAGTTGCTAATATTTGGAACAACTATATTTAAAGTGGGGGAACTTGCCTCCGGGGGGGTAGCCGCTACTGCAGCCCCCACGGCAGATGTTCAATGGGGTTCAGGGTCGCTCATTTGTTTAGCGTGCTTAGCCTTTCCCCCACCTGATTTGTGGGTGACGCGCTTTCTTTTGGGTATGGCCCCCTCATTTTTTATTTTTTTTATTATTTATTCATTTTTTGAATATGTTTATTGCATTTTTGTTATATCACAGCAATACACATATGAAGAAATTGAATAATTGTGCCGTAGTACAGTAGACGGGTCAGTGGCCACTTCAGACGTTCATATACATGAAAAAGTACAATCGTAAGGAACAATTGAAAAGCAATTTAGCCAAAATAGCATGTCAACATCATTAGCTACTGGCATATCAAAAAAAAAAGGAGTATTGACCTGCATAGGTGGTGATAAAGCAAGTGTTGCTTCCCAATATCGCATCAGAGAGTTGTTCAGTTCGGAGCATAGGCTATGCCATGGCGTCAAATCAAAGTAGGTTGGGTACATCGGCAATACAACATATATCCAAAGCTTTATTACAAAACTAACAAATGTAAAGAACAATCTGAAAGGGGCGGAAATTAGAGACTGGGTGATGTTCAGTAGCGAGTGCGTTTGTGTGCGTGTTGCTCTCGGGCCAGGCCGGCAGGGATAGGCATGTACCATGTTATATCGACAGTGGGGATCCAACCACAAGACCCGCCAAGTGCGCAGCGGGGGGGGGGAGGAAGGAAGAGGTGGAGGGGGGAGGGCGTCCGGAAGAAGGGGAGAGGGGGGAGAAAACCCTAGCCAGAACTCCGCAGGGGGAGGCACTAGTGTTTAAACAATGCCACTCTGTTGGCACACCTGATGGTAGGTTGTCAAGGTGCTATCCCAGTCTAGTGCTATGGGATACTTGCGGAGCCCCGCTGTTTCTTCACTATGTAGCGCTACGCTTTCCGGCCTTGCCCAGTTGTCGAACAAATTACGCCAGTGTATCGCTTGAGGGGGTGTGTTATTCTTCCAGCGCTTGGTGATGAGGCGCTTCGCAGTGATCAGCCCCAGATCCCAGAACCTCTCCCGGACCTTTGTCTGTTTCGTTCTTCTGAACAAACCCAGCAAGCATGCTTCCCATGTAAGCGGCAGGCTGCCCCCGTCACTTTTGCCAAGGTATCTGACACTGTAGACCAGTAGGAGTGCAGAGAGGGGCATGTCCAAAGTGCATGCAGGAGTGGTGCATCTACAAGTCCGCATCTGGGGCATGCTGATGTTTTTAGTCCGAAGTATCTATTGATCTTGTCAGGGGACAGATAGGCACGATGCACAATATAATATTGTGTAATCCTAAAGAGGGCATTGCGCGGTATGTGTAGTGTCCCGGCTAGTATCTTGTGGTAAATAAATAAATAATACCCTATTTTTGACTAGACTTATAGCATAACAGATAGCTCAATAAATAAGAGTCAAGATTCGAGGTAGTAGGAGTTTCTGCAGGTTTATTACAGCATAAGGACAGGATCAGGACAACCTGCATAGGAACAGAGTGACAGGGCCCAGCAGGACAACTGGGGCCCAGCAGGGGAAAAGAGGCCCAGCAGCTGCTGGGGCTAGGTCTGGGATGAGCGCGCTAACTTTCAATAACAAAACACAGGCATATATACATAGCGCGAACACATAGCATTACATTGCAGTAGGCGTAGCAGTGGGTGGAGCAGAAGGCGTGACGCGTAGCAGTCGCGAAAGATAACAGTAAAAGTGGGTGTAACTGGGAGTATACATAGACATGTGATGCAAACGTAACAGAATATGTCATGAATGGGCGGAAACATAGGAGGGGGCTACCTAAGGAGCCGGGACCTCTAACCTAATGGTGCGCGAAAACTGGCAATGACGTGTTACTAGGAGAAGCTGGGGGCTATGAACTCTGTGCTAGGAGCAGAGACTAAAGTCTGGAGGGTCGGAGTGACATGTTCCTAAACCCTATCTGGTATCTGATGTTTAGGGAACATGTTGATATAAACTAGAAGTCATGAGGGGAAAAGCTAACTTGATTCTAAGACTGGACCATGCATTATTCTACATGTAGTGCGTGATGAAGAATACTAAATGACCATTAAATACAGTATTTCTCTAACGTGGAGCCGAGTAGGCTAGACAATGACGGAAACTATTGATGCAGTTCAGTAGCTTAGGAATGCAGAAGAGGAGGACTGAACTGATAACTGGAACTATAACATACTTTTGGCAGACTCGGAGGCAGAGCCAAGCTGCACCGGGCACTGCGAGGCAGGAAGTAAGTGAGGAGTCGAGGATACAGGTGGGGGCTGTATCGCTCCTCAGCGAGGCTTTCAGGAGACAGGAGCTGAATCTGATGTCCGGGCCCTTTTGAGGCCTGGAAACGGGGACTTTATAATGGAATAACGTGCACACTGGGAAACGTGGCAACATAACTTTACATAGGCCTGATTATTCGTAGTATTCACGAGGACTGGAAAATGACATACCAGGGGTGGACACAACTGTAATTGCGTCATTAATCGGACATGGGGAATAACATATGCATATTGGTCATGCACACATAACATATGATGGATGAGGCGTAGGGACACAGAACATGGCAAAATTTACTTTTCCACATTCCCTCCTTGTCACTACGTTTCCATCAGGAAACATCAATATTCATGATACCGTCTATCATTTCATACAGTACCATTTGCTCGTCTCGAATTGTCTTGGAACGGGATTTAGAACGGGGCTTGGGACTAGGAATACAAGAGGTAGCACACATGCTGCAAATCGCAGGGCCACATTGTATACAGAGGCAGCAGCTGAATATGATCGCTACTGAAATACCTAAAAAGGACAGGACTTTCCATCCCCATGCGGAAATTATATTCCAGAACCAACCGGACCATGTCCAGGTGCCTGGATCTTGGTGTAACAGATGGGCAATTTTATGGAGTCTGGTTATAGCTGAATAAACAGACGGCGCGTTATTTGGAATGAAAATGCAGCAACTAGATCCGATGACTCTACAGGCCCCGCCCCTATCGGCCAGTATGACGTCAAGGACGAGACGATTTTGCAAAACGACAAATCTCATAGCAGATTGTTCTTCGGTTAGGTTGCCTAGAGCAGAGGCAGTCTCATTAACTACAGCTTCAAGGGTTCTTGTTAACCTACGGATCAGTTTACTATTCTGGACAGGTCCTACAAAAAAGAAGAAACCTTTATTGAAATCTGTATACTGTTCTAGAGTAGTTTCAGTATAATCGACAATTGGGGACTCCCTTCTATGTCTAATATGTACTAGATGTGTGTTTCTGTGATAATCAGATGGGGCTAGGAAAACAGGCGGCAGTAGGAAAGCAATGTAACAGGTTCCCTCCCAATCGAGGGGCAGACGAACATATGCAGTTTGACCACAAATGAAATAAGAATGACGTGAAGCTTTGAAAACAGATTTCCCACTGTCACTATACTGAATAACAGTAGTACATTCACTATGTCCTACATGTACAGAACCATAATTACGGACACATAATTCGCCTTTGACTGGTAGTACTGAAATAGCAGGTAAGTCTGGAGTAGTATCAGACTGAACATTCAGGACCATGAAATTCGACGAATAATTACCTAAATTATATACTTCATTTTCTAGATCTAAACCTGTTCTGTGGGGGAGACCTTGCTTGTCTGGAAAACATGTACTGTTAAGAAAAGACATATCTGTTGAGGATGACGTTAACGTGGACCATGCTCCACACGAACCATTATGTGAGAATGGATAAGGAAAAAGTGGCAGAACTCCCTTTGGTGTCTGAAAAGGGGGGAGTCGACCACACACCCAACAATTAGTGGCATTGCTGGTCTGGTGTGAATAATGTAACATACGGATAAATGTGTTGTTGCGCATAGCGAGGCGGTAAGAATATTCGTGAGGAGGCAGATCACTAAACGTGTGCTCTACTGTAGCATTAGCAGACATATTTACATGAGGAACTGGTAAATACAGATAGAACGCATAGCTGGTGCAGGAAATCATTATGCTGAAGAATAATATGAAACTCAGAAAAACGATGCATTGAAGTGAACTTCGACTGACTCTCTCACTATTGGGGTCTAATTTATACATGTCAGAAACAATCTAACCGTTTCACCTAGGGGAGGACTTATACAATCAAACTGACTGACTTATTTTACTAGACCTTAATTTGAGCTTATACTCCTGTTGCGGAGTTTTCTCTAACAAGGGAGGGGTTGTAATAATGTCTTGTGCGGGACAGTCCTTTAAAACAATGTTCTGGCAATCTTTCGAATCCTGGAAATCCTTGGAAATGTTCTTGGAGACTGATTTCAATCCATTGAAAAGTTTTACATGAGAAAGATGGACCCACCCCTTCCTTCCTTCCAACTTGACGGCAGTTCGGGTGGTCAAGAGGACCTGACGTGGCTCCTTCCAACGTGGTTCCAGCGGACTTGATCTGTCGAAATTTCTGATCATCACAAGGGAGCCTGGAACGATCTCGTGCGGTGCCACCTCGGTATTGTCTGGAAATGCGGCGGCAACCTGTGAACGACATGAGTTGAGGGCAGACATCAAGGAAGCTAGGTAATCTGTCAGCATATTACATGAAACATCGGTAATACTTCGGGGTCTAGGAGTACCCCACATGTTAGGGGGGCGGCCGAATACGACCTCGTACGGGGACAGACCTGATCTGGAATGTGCGACCATGCGCATATAAAATAAAGCGACCGGCAGAGCTACTAGCCAGTCCACACCTTTTTCTTTACAAACTTTTGCAATGCGGATTTTCAGGGTCTGATTATGTCTCTCTACGAGACCGGCTGCTTCAGGATGGCGTACACAATGAAACTTCCACTGGTACCCTAACAACAGGGAAACGTGTTTCATGAGTTCAGATGAGAATGGCTGGCCGTTATCAGAATATACGACTCTAGGGAGTCCATATCTAGGGAAGAATTCACGAACCAACTGCTTGGCAGTGGTCGCGGCTGTGTAATCTGGGACTGGATATGCTTCTGTCCACCTGGACAAAGCGCATACTACTACAAGGACATACTTGAAACCTCGACATCGCTCCATCTGAATATAATCCATCTGGAGGACCTCAAAAGGGTGGTCAGGGGGCTGGAAACCACCTTGTTCCACCGGGACACTTTTACCTGGATTGAACTGACAACATATCATACAGGTACGGACTTTCTGCTTGGCTGCAGCTCGTAAATGCTTGTTGAACCAAATGTTCTGGATACTGTCTAACATAGCTTTTTCTCCTAAATGTGCTGGACTATGTGCGGTATTGATAATGACTTGAACCATAGAATCGGGGAGAAACCATGTGGCTCTACCCTTCGTTAACCATCCTTGATCTGTCTGGACCCCTCCTTGTTCAGACCATTTCTTGATTTCATCGGGAGTAGCATGTAACTGGATATCTATGACATCCTGAGTAGGGTCCTTAACTGTCATGCATGTAATCGGATCTGGAGTATGTGTCTGATTAACTGGAATGTCTGGAGTCTGTGCTGTAAGCTTGGCTGTGCGGTCTGCTAGATCATTACCTTGAGAAATAATGTCAGTGACTTTCGTATGTGCTTTACATTTCATGATAGCAATAGATGTCGGTAAATGTATGGCATCTAACAGGGCTTGAATAAGGAGACCATGCTGAATCTTGGTTCCATGAGAAGTCATGAAACCTCTCTCCTGCCAGAGTACTCCGAAGTCGTGTACAACTCCGAATGCGTAACGTGAATCTGTGTAAACATTAACCTTCAGGTTCTTGGCATGTATACAGGCTTGTGTCAGAGCGACTAGCTCTGCTGCTTGAGCGGACAGGGTATCAATACGGTGTGTTTCAATAACTTCAGTGTCAGTAGTCACTGCATACGCGGCGACTAGTTCTCCTGTACTAGTTCTCATACATGAACCATCCACATAAAGTGTCAGGTCAGGATCTGGTAACGGAATGTCTGTCAGGTCTTGTCTTGGTTTTGTCGTAATGTTGACTACTTCCACACAGTCGTATGGGTCTGGATTTGAATTAACTGATGGTAACAGTGTAGCAGGATTCAGAACGTTGCAGCGTCTAATTTCTATGTGTGGCTGGAACAGTGTCAATTCATAACCTGTTAAACGTGCAATTGTCAAGTGCTGAGTTTGTGTTCGGTTTAAAAGAACTTCTACTGAATGTGGGACTTGTACTGTCAGGGAGTGTCCTAAAACTATGGAATCACTTTGTCTGATAGCTAGTGCTGTGGCTGCAACTGACTTGAGGCACGCAGGCAACGCCTGGGCGACTGGATCTAGTGTGCTCGAAAAATAAGCACAGGGCTTATATTGACCTGCTTGATCTTGTGTGAGAACAGATAATGCTGTACCTTCCCGTTCAGTAACGA
This sequence comes from Lissotriton helveticus, assembly GCF_964261635.1. NCBI lineage: Eukaryota > Metazoa > Chordata > Amphibia > Caudata > Salamandridae > Lissotriton > Lissotriton helveticus. The sequence goes on along the minus strand of NW_027611652.1, from coordinate 671,833 downwards.
AAAGTGTAAAAGGCTTACTGTAGTTCGGTGTAGCTAGAACTGGAGCTTGACATAGGGCTTTCTTTAACTCATTGAAACTAAGTGTATGGTCAGATGTCCAAGGGAGGACAGTCGATACGGCTGCCTCCTGTGTCGTTAACTGTATCAGTGGCTTGGCTAGAAATGCATACTGGGGAATCCATTGTCTACAATAAGAAATAAGGCCGATAAAAGCACGTACCTCCTTCTGGGTTCTGGGCTGGGGAAGACTCGCTATTAACTGGATACGGTCGGGTGTCAACTGCCTACCCCTCTTGGACAGCAAGTGTCCTAAGTATACCACTTGCTGGACACAGAATTGAAGCTTCGAAGGTGACACTTTGTGCCCCATCTCGGCTAGAAAATACAGAACTGTAAGGGATGCTCGCTCGCAAGCACGTTCAGAACGGGCAGTGATCAGTAGATCATCGACATACTGGAGCAGGGCAGTGTCAGTTGGCATGTGAATATTGTCTAGCTGTCTCTTGAGTGCTTGGCTGTAAATACTAGGACTTTCTGTGAAACCTTGAGGAGCGCGTGTAAACATATAGCTCCTTCCATTTAAACAGAATCCGAAAAGAAACTGGCTGTCTGGATGAATAGGGACACTGAAAAATGCATTCTTGAGGTCTATGACAGTGAAGAACGTGGCTTCGGAATCAATGGCTGTTAACAAGGAAGAAATGTCTGGGACAACTGGGTACTGAGGAATAATACATTTATTAAGCTCTCGTAAATCAATCACTAATCGATATACTGGGGGTGCATTCGGATCAGTACGTTTCATGACTGGAATGATCGGAGAATTACATACATTGGAGTCAGTTTCTACAACTACTCCTTGAGCCATAAGCTCGTCAATAATTTTGGATAAGGCTGCTACAGCCTCAGGTGGCAATCTGTACTGTCTGATTCGTGGTAACACTACACCTGACTTGAGAGTCACACGATGGGGTGTGATTTGCATATAACCTACATCAGTTGGACCTTGCGCCCATAAATGCTGCGGAACATTAGACAATCTTGAATCAAAATCTCGTAATACATAGTGACCCTTAAAGTCACATAGGAACAGACGTATTCCCTCTGGGGAACAGCAAATAACTGCACCTAACTCTTTCAGTGTTTTAATGCCTAATAGATTTTCTGGACATGACTTAGTAAGTAACAGATCAGTAGTACGGGACAATGGACCTACTTCTAGAGTAACTGGCTTTGATATCTCGTTAACTATTGGTTTTCCTGAAAATCCAAGGGAAACATTTCTTGAGCCTGAGAGCGGAGCCCCTGGAACTTCGGCATGACTAATTGTGGTCCTACTTGCCCCTGTATCGATCAAAAACTTTCTGTCTTTCCCTAATACTTGACTGTGAACATAGGGACCTTCTTGATCTACAGGTATCTCGATGAGAGGCAAGCCTACCTCCCTCTCTAGGCTGTTTCATGAATATGACTGGTACTCTGGATACTCGGACTGTGCATACTGGTACATCTGTGACGTAACATGCTGTGTTGCAGCTATAGGCTGCGGTGCGGAAACTGTCTGTTGTGCATTCTGTGACTGAGGAATCTGTGAAACTTGTTCTTGTCTAGGCGGACGTGGTCTTTCTTTAGTCTTACCAGTAGCTATGTTATGTTTCAGAACTGCACACTCGTTTATAAAATGACCTGGCTGTTTACAATAATTGCAGTTCCCTTTAACGGGAGCTGCAGGATGACTGGCTTGATTCGGACCCCTCTTCTGACTGTCTTGAGGAACAGATTGTGCAACTAGCACTTTCATTTTCGTGTCTTTCATACGTTTTCTCTCGTGTTCTTGCTCCTCTCTGATTCTATTCTGGTGATACTGGAGCATCTGGAGCATCTGGGACGGAGTATTCGCTTGCCAGGTGCTTTCAACTTTCAAAACTCGGTTTTTAATTTGTGGGCTTGAATTCTCGACTAATTTAGTAACGAAAAGATGAGGGTATGACTCACTACTTGTCTTGAGACCACTGTTGATACTGAAACATTTTTCGAATCTAGAATAAAAATCACTAGTATCTTCATCTTGTTTCTGTTTACAGGCTGAGATTGCATCCCAGTCTTCTTTTCTCGTTGTCAATAATCTGGGTAAAACTTGAATCAGTAATTCTGGTAATTCTTTACATTTATCTCCAAGACCGGTACCTGGTACTCGTGCCTTGTCTTCAGCTTCTAGAGCTGCCCAATCGATCTTTTTCTCTCCCACCTCCCATTCTTTTTCCTTTAACTTTTCATACACCCCTGCGGGTAACAGGACCTTTAACATTTTAATGATATCTGGGTAAGTGTATTCTCCCATACGGAGCATGTCTTTTAATTCTCTATGGAACCCTGCTGGATCTTTGTCATGACAGGGAATTAATTTCTTCATTTCAAGAAGTTCCATCTTTGAAATTGGAGTGTATACGAACACTCGTTGCATTTCGCCACCCGTCCCTTGGACTGGGTGGACTTCTCGTAACGGATTCTGTCTGTCTATGTAGAATGGCTTACTTTCTGGGGGTGAGACATGAACAAAATGCGGGTTCAGGAACGTTCTATATTTGTGGCGCTGTTCTAGAATGACACTAATTAAATCGGTACCTAGACCTCTCCATCTATACTGGAGTAACTCGTTCAGTACATCGTGCAACGGACCTGGATCAGAATGTTGACCCTCATACAGAGTGATGAGGTGCTGGATCATATACATACCCACCAGTCGTTGCTCGGCTGGGGGCAATTTCAGAAACATTTGTGCCACTATTTCGTCTGGAAAAGTGGTAGAATCAGTAATCCATCGAACTGCTGATCGGGCTAGTTCTTGTTCATGCATGGTACTTAATTCACTGTAACCGATTCGTGATTTCAGAATGTGATCGGTAGCTTGAAATACTTGTTCTAGAGAACCTTGTTCTGGTGCTAGATGAAAAATAGACTTGGGTTCTAGACGTAAATGGCGATCTGGAAATCTGGATTTTCCTACATACGCTATTCTGGCGGGATTCTCGTTCTCTTCCTCTTCAGGATCAGAGATACTTTCTTTCTCACTTACTTGTGCTGCTTTACGCTGGTCGTGTAACCTTATTATTTCTTTACGAATTTTCTTGTACATACTCTCCATGGCACTGACGGTCTTGTGCTTACCCTCGGCTATATTATCACTCCACCTTGTCAGGATTCTCATTTCGGCGGGATCTTTAGACGGGTAATCTTGTTCTCTTATTAGGCAATTGATCAAGAACTTTAATATCATGAGCTGGATCTCGGCTTTCCTCTGAGACATAATCTCGCCAATACTTTCTGGATCATCCCCTGTACGGATGAAACGATATATTCTGTCTAGATCTTCTTTCATATTCGGTAAGGTGACTAGATACTCGGTCACTCTCCTTACACGTAAGGAATATAAAACCATAGTATATTCGCCTGGAACTGGATCATAGACACATTCGTTAAGGGCTTGCCTGATTTCTGTGACAGACTTATTACTTTTAGGAGTACGCTGTGATGCTTGAGCATGTAATTCGAGTGCTGATAAACGCTTGTGTGGCGGCGGGGTATGAGGAGGACCTCCTCCTGCGGTCCCTAGACTAGAATCGTCGACTGACATTCTTCGTCCTGGCAGGGTCGGTAATTGTACTTGTATGGCAGACTGGGCCGGGGGAGCTGTTAGGGGCACCCCGGTGTCTGGAGGAGCATGAATTACCTGGTTTACAGGGACTGGCGGAGCGCGAACAGGATTGGCATATTCGGGGACTGTGTCGTCCAAATAGGACGAAATAAAAATATCAGCTGCGGTCGGTTTGTGACGTAGCTTGGTCGGAACTAATGGTGGCGGGAAATTACTGGATGCCTCTGGGGTCGCTTTTGGCAATCCTTCGGCAAGAAGAGGATACATACCCTTAATGAGGGCATGCCTCTGTCTGTCTGACTGTTCGGTTTTGACTTGTTCACCTATCTCGATTAATTCTCTTTCTTGGGCTCGTTCCTGGGATTCTCTACATAACTCTGACTTTCTGACTTCCTTTTCGGTTCTTCTATGAGCTTCCTTACGCCATAACTCGATGGCATCTTTCTGTGACTGTCTGGCTTTCTTTTTCCATAATGCTTCTTCTACTCGCATGATACATTCGGCATCCCATGTACCCGATACGGGCCATCTATACTTTTCTTCTAACTGTTTGGTATACTCTACCCATAAATCTAGATACAATATGGCGCTTATGCCATGTTTCTGATACATAAAGTGACCTGGACTGTCCCTAGGTGGGACAGGAACTGCTTCCTCTAATAAACCTTTTCTAGTTTTTAACTGACGTAACTTGGAAAATATAGGCATGACTGAACTGTAATCTGGACACAATACAATACACAATAAAAACACGAAATCACATCGCACTCATACCACAACAGTAAATTACATGAAGAACATTATAAATAACAGTTCGAACAGAATATTACCTGGAATACTGAGAACAGAAATAGAACAGATTTTCTTGAGAACGGAACAGACTAGAGTTACTGGATGCACTGCTGTAACAGTACGGAACATACCGGTCCCATAAAGGGACACATCAAGACCCGTATCCACCTAGGTGAACACTTCGTTTGTGAGTCTGGGCACCACCAACCCACGGACCAGGAGTCAATTTAGATTGGTCCTGTCTAGATACTACCCCAGCAATGGTACTCACCGGGCAGCACGGAACGGAAGGCCTCGGACTGGACTGGACGACTGGACGACGAACTTCGGACTTCGGACTTCAGTTACAGGTGGGCCTCCGGATACCTCGGACCTTGGACTCTCGGCTTGGGCTCTGGTCGGGACTCGCCGCGTTCCTCCACCGTCTCGTTCGGATGCTGGACCGCCTCCTCCGTCTCCTCCGTGGGCCTGAGGGATACTTGAGCAGAAATATCTGCCACTGCGCAGAAGAGTTCCGTCACGACTGCAGAGGGTCAGGGGGTCGGCGTGGCTTCACCGACGCGTGGGGAAAGGGCAAGTCCCTATTCGGGCGCCATTATGTGGTAAATAAATAAATAATACCCTATTTTTGACTAGACTTATAGCATAACAGATAGCTCAATAAATAAGAGTCAAGATTCGAGGTAGTAGGAGTTTCTGCAGGTTTATTACAGCATAAGGACAGGATCAGGACAACCTGCATAGGAACAGAGTGACAGGGCCCAGCAGGACAACTGGGGCCCAGCAGGGGAAAAGAGGCCCAGCAGCTGCTGGGGCTAGGTCTGGGATGAGCGCGCTAACTTTCAATAACAAAACACAGGCATATATACATAGCGCGAACACATAGCATTACATTGCAGTAGGCGTAGCAGTGGGTGGAGCAGAAGGCGTGACGCGTAGCAGTCGCGAAAGATAACAGTAAAAGTGGGTGTAACTGGGAGTATACATAGACATGTGATGCAAACGTAACAGAATATGTCATGAATGGGCGGAAACATAGGAGGGGGCTACCTAAGGAGCCGGGACCTCTAACCTAATGGTGCGCGAAAACTGGCAATGACGTGTTACTAGGAGAAGCTGGGGGCTATGAACTCTGTGCTAGGAGCAGAGACTAAAGTCTGGAGGGTCGGAGCGACATGTTCCTAAACCCTATCTGGTATCTGATGTTTAGGGAACATGTTGATATAAACTAGAAGTCATGAGGGGAAAAGCTAACTTGATTCTAAGACTGGACCATGCATTATTCTACATGTAGTGCGTGATGAAGAATACTAAATGACCATTAAATACAGTATTTCTCTAACGTGGAGCCGAGTAGGCTAGACAATGACGGAAACTATTGATGCAGTTCAGTAGCTTAGGAATGCAGAAGAGGAGGACTGAACTGATAACTGGAACTATAACATACTTTTGGCAGACTCGGAGGCAGAGCCAAGCTGCACCGGGCACTGCGAGGCAGGAAGTAAGTGAGGGGTCGAGGATACAGGTGGGGGCTGTATCGCTCCTCAGCGAGGCTTTCAGGAGACAGGAGCTGAATCTGATGTCCGGGCCCTTTTGAGGCCTGGAAACGGGGACTTTATAATGGAATAACGTGCACACTGGGAAACGTGGCAACATAACTTTACATAGGCCTGATTATTCGTAGTATTCACGAGGACTGGAAAATGACATACCAGGGGTGGACACAACTGTAATTGCGTCATTAATCGGACATGGGGAATAACATATGCATATTGGTCATGCACACATAACATATGATGGATGAGGCGTAGGGACACAGAACATGGCAAAATTTACTTTTCCACAATCTGCACCCATTCCCTGTCAGTCCAGTCCCGGCCTCTCTCAGCTGTCCATTTGTCTCGCAGCCGCTGTGACGAGAACTGTGTGTGCGCGTGTAGCGCCTGGGCGAGCCAATGTACCACGTGAGAGCCGTTCCCCATCATGTGCAGATATTGAATTAGCAGATGTGTTGGGGGCTCCCCCCCAGGCTCGCGTCAATATGTGCAGAAGCGTCGCATGTGTCAGGAATTGTCCAGCCGGTAGGCACGCGCTGTCCGCTAGAGTTGCAAAAGGAAGCAGGGTGCCATCTTCAAATAAGTCACCCAGGTTCTCCAAATCAACTGCCGCCCAGCTGCTCAGCGCAGGCCCCGCTAGTGCCCCCCCTACCAAGGTCTTCCCAGTAGTGGTAGGTTAGGGGCGTATGGCTTGGTAGTGCCCGTGAGTTCCAGACTCCTCATGTAGCACTTTCTCGCCACCGCGAGGTGTAGTTGATCAGGGCAGCGGGTCTTAGTTAAGGGATGAAATAACTCGTGTATTTGCGGGGTCATCATGACCTTGTCAACCGTGGCCGTATCCCCCAAATTCTTCCCACTTAGCCAATAAGTGACCCACTGCAACTGCGCTGCTAGATAATAAAGCTCGTGATTAGGGACCGACAACCCACCGCTATCGGTCGCAGCATATAGAGTCTTCAACGCAACTCTGGGGCGCCCCTTGTTCCAGATCAGGCGTCTGGTTAGGGCTTCCAGTTCACGGAAAATGCGAGTAGGGACATATACCGGTAGGTTTGCGTAAAAGTACAGCAACCGAGGGAGGGCGACCATCTTTGCCAGTGTAATGCGACTGGGGACATTCAACGGAAGAGAGTTCCAAAAGGACACTTGGGTTGTGAGTGATGAGATTGTTCTTGTGAGATTACCGTCCAAGAGATCAGCGGAGTCACGATAGACTTGAATTCCTAGATATCTGAATGCGGTTGGATACCAGAGGAGTCGCTCACCTACTACTGTAATGTCGCACTCCGGGGTGTCTGTGGCGAAAGAGTACACACCTGATTTCGACCAATTGACACGAAGTCCCGACACGTCTCCAAAGTTATTAAATATGTCAGTGAGTGTGCACGGAAAACGGGTCAGGTCTCTGACGTAGATCAGTAGATCGTCAGCATACAATGACACCGAGTGCACCCCGTCAGCCAGGGGGATACCCCAATCCGTGCCAGATGCACGCAACTTCGCAGCCAAGGGTTCCATCATTAGCGCAAAAATCAGGGGGGAGAGGGGGCAACCCTGTCTGGTACCTCTTAGCACTCGGACCGGGTCAGAGAAAAGCCTGCCTGTGCGTAAACGCACCACAGGGTCAGAGTAAAGGAGTTCCACCATTCGTAGGTAGGCAGCACCAAGCTCAAATTTTCCCAGTATCTGCATGAAGTAGGGCCATTCCACTGAATCGAACGCCTTCTCTAGATCCAGTATAACACATCCCGATCGCGGCCACCGGGACACCGCCAGGCTCTGCACACGAAACAGCCGCCTGATGTTATATGACGTTCTGCGGGTGGGTACGAAACCGTTTTGCTCAGCGTGTACTATCGTGGGGACCAGAGGCGCCAGCCTCTGAGCCAATGCGGACGCTAGGATCTTGTAGTCCGTGTTAAGGAGGACAAGTGGCCTGTAAGATCCCATATTGAGCCCGTCCCTACCAGGCTTCAGAAGCGATATCATATTCGATTCGTTAAGAGTGGGTGGAAGAGTGCCATCTTCTATCGCCGCCTTATACATCTGTAAAAGCTCGGGGATGAGGATAGTAGAGTAGGCCTTGTAAAACTGCGCAGGCAAGCCATCAGGGCCCGGGGTCTCACCGTTAGAGAGAGAGAATATAACAGTCCGAAGTTCCTACGCCGCAAGCGGTGCGCCCAGTTCATCTCGCTGTGCATTGGTGGCCGTCGGCAGCAGTAAGTCCAATAAATACCTGGAGATATCATCACCAGTTGCCCGTAACCGGGAGCGGTACAGTTCCGCATAGTGACTAGTAAAAGCCTCATGTATGGTCCTCTGTGTAAATACCACTGTACCTTGTGTAGTACGGATTGACATCACCGGTAACGTTTGAGTGTCTCGCCGTATCAGCCAAGTCAAGAGCTTGCCTGGTTTGTCCCCAGCATGGTCTGTGCGCGGTGAGTGTGCGGCAAAATTCAAGTTCTTCAATCTATCCAGAACTTGCGCATGTTGCCCGCGGGCAGTTACCAGTCTCGTCGCCCTCCGCTGCCTCCCACTCGGCCTCCAGTAGGGTAGTCTCTACCTCCGTCAGATCCCTATCCACATGATGTCTCATTCCCTCCTGCGTGCCCAGACAACAACCACGTGTGACCACTTTAAACGCATCCCACTCAACCTGCGGGGTGGACGCAGTGTCAGTGTTATCCTCAAAATATTGAAGAATGTATGACGAGAGTATCTCCCGGAATGGGGCGTCTAGTAAGACATCCAGTTGGAGTCACCACGTGGGGATCGGTGGGTGTGGGCGTTCCCAGGTAAAGTCAATGGTGTGAGGATTGTGGTCTGAGTGAGTGCGACCTAGATAGCAGGAGTCCGTGACATGAGGTAGCAGGTCACTAGATAACATGAATCTGTCAAGTCTGACATGTAGCGTGTGTGCACCCGAATAATACGAGTAAACCTTCGTGTTGGGATTGCGGCTACGCCAGACATTGTGGAGATCCCACTGTGTTGCCCAGTCAGCGAATGTTCGCGATGCTCCGATTATCGGCGCATTTGCCAGTGGGGGTAATGAGCGGTCCAGGTGGACATCCAGCACACAATTGTAGTCGCCCCCAAGTAAGAGTGGGACGCCTGGCCATGGCGCTAATGCCGTCGATAAACGCGTAAGAAAACTTCCTTGTTCAGTGTTTGGGGCATACACAGAGGCTATGACTATCTGTTGACCATCTAGTCTACCCTGTAATATCACATATCTGCCCTCAGCATCCAGCATACTTCGAGTGAGAGCGAAGGGGACCCCTGGGCGAATCCATATCAAAGATCCACGCGCATATGCTGAGAAACCTGTGGCATACAGTTGTCCCCTCCACCTGAGCCGCAGTGTGTGCGTCTCTTGTTCTGTCAGGTGTGTCTCTTGTAGCAGCGCTACCTGTACCCGGTGTCGCTTGAGATATGAGTATACCTGGTAACGTCGCGAGGGGGTATGCATGCCCCGCACGTTCCAGGTCAAAATTTAACAGTAGACATTACAGCTCCATTTCCCAACCCCCCGTCCCCAACACCCACCCCCAGCACCCCACCCAGCAGCACAACAGATCAAACCGTCACCCCATGCCCACCGCAATACCCGCACAGTCCCATCGCTCCGCAAGCACACATCAAAGGGAAAGGAAAAGAGTATCAGCCTCATAAACTTGGGAAACATGATCATAATTCCAAAAGGACAACAGCAGAACATGTTGTCGTCCAAACGCTCTAGTGAGCACTAACAATCCTTAAGTTCAAGGGGGGGTGTACTGAGGTTGTAGTATCAGTTTACCAAGAGTTCATGTGATCAGGGTGAGGGTGTAGGCTCTCCACCACAGGCAGATATTGTTATACTGCCCATCAACAGCGAAAGTCTCCAGTACATGGGGTAACCAGTCCGAACAGGCCAGAAGCCAAGTAGTCGGCAGTAGCATTGTGCAGGATGCACACAGGCACTCACCTCTGGGGGGTACGTCCACCCCCTCTATATAATCCCGGGACTCACCATTGTCAGGACCGACCATGACAGAGTACAGGTGTTAAATGTGGTTCTCAGATTCACTGCAAACAAATCCAAGCCTCGCTGTCGCTTCATTGTAGGACCCCTAGAGGCACACTAGCAACCTAAGAATCGTGTAGAACATCGGCTGCAAGTGCAACTTTACATCTCAATTGCAGGCCCCGTAGGTTAAAGCTTTGTCAATGGAGTAGATCCGCAGTTTGAGGTGTAACATCTGGAAGATCTCCTGATATCTGGGAGTCTGGCAATCGGTAGAGGTATTCATCATCGCTCACCTGTCGTTCAGGGCTAATTCCTGGGGCAGGGTCTCCCGACAGCGATCCACTGATCTCCGCCACCATGCGGAGGGCCTCTTGTTGTTCAGTTTGCCGATGTTCAGGAGTAGGGCCCACGTCCGTCTCTGCATGTGTGGAATTCACCATTGATGGTCTCCTGCGCCGACGTCGTCTAACTCCTCTGTCGCGTCGTGTCCTCGGGGGCATCCCACCAGGCTCGGTGTCCACACCCAAGTCGAGCCAAGCCTCCACTGCCTCCGGGGTGTTAAAGAAGTGTGTCTTGTCCTGGGCCACGATTCGTAGGCGAGCAGGGAACAGCAAGGAATATTTGAGAGCCAGGCGGCAGAGGCGTTGTTTTACTGCCAAGAAAGAGTGTCGCTGACGCTGTACTTGGATTGTGTAGTCTGGGAGGAACATAATTTTCGCATTGTCGACCCTGACTTTGGATAGCTTCCTAACTTCACGCAGAATAGTGTCACAATCTCGATAGTTCAACACATGGATTAACATTGGCCTCGGGTTCAAGCCTTCGGGGGGGGGGGCCGGGCCGGCACTTGATGGGCTCGCTCTACGACAAAGTGCTGCGAGAGTGTGTCCTCCGGGAGAATGGCTCTGAGCCACCGCTCCACGTACTCTGGCCCCTCTCTAGGCTCCCACCGCTCTGGCCGGCCCACTATACGGATGTTGTTCCTTCTAACCTGGCCTTCCGCATCCTCTGCACGGTCTTCTAGGAACTCCACCCTGTGAGGAGATCTTGAACATGTCTGTCCATCTGGGTGATCTTGGGAGTCAGATCTCTCATTGTGGACTCCTGGGTGCTTGTCCGTTCAGAGAGCTTTTAGTGGTCACCTCGGAGGTGCGTCAGGTCTATGGGCACGCTATCAATTTTAGTCTCTAAAGAGGCACGGGTTAGTTGCATCGACTCCTCCAGCCTTTCCATTGCCGCCAGCATCGTGTCCAGCTTGGAGGTCGTTTGATCCTGTTCAGCCTGCTTCATCATTTTACCCTTCGCCTGTGTGCCGCTGGCTACGGCTCTTGTTTTGAGCCCCGCAGGCATGGGAGGCTCGGCAGGGTGTAGCTAAGTGTATGTTTAGGAGGTCCCTTTTACGCAGCCCACGGGGGAACAGCTCTCCGTGGGGGCGACGTTATTCAGCTGCAAAGAACATGATTCTCTTGTGCCCCGCAGGAGTGCTGTAGTATTTGCAATGCACCAGAGAGACCAGCTCGCGACCCTCTACGTCCTTCTCCCGCTTCTCAGGGTACGCGTCAGCCTCCTGTGTCGGGGTCCACTAGTGCCAGCATCGCGAAGGAGATCTCTGTGTGGATGGGCAAACACCTCTGCAAAGTCAAGGCAGCCCCAGGGTCCGTCTTTGCCACCACAGGGTTGTATGTATCCGGTACAGCGCACAGAACACTGCTACGGCTCAATGGCGAGGCGGGCCTGCAGCACCCACCAGGGTTCTGGGCGGGGGTCCGTGCAATGAAGTTTTCCAAAGCGCATCAGCGTCAGGGCCGAGCAAGTTACAGGACAAGGTGGCGATCAGGTCCCAGTCCCACTCCTCCGGTCGTGTCGCCGATCACAGCGTCAATACATGTGGGAATCTTGTCCCGTATCTCTACGCTGGACAATCAGAGGGGGGCCAGGCGCAACTCACCTCGCATCTCGTCACCTCCGGTGCAAACCGCAGGCAGCCCTGGGTCTCTGGCGCGGCGTGGAGGCCATCAGCCGCCCACCGCCGAGTGTAGCATCTAGCGGGGTCTTGGTCAAGGCGTCGCTGCGCCTGTCGATCTCCGCCGCTCTGTGCCTCTGCAGGGCCTAGTGGGTAGGCCGCGTCCCCACTCTCAAGTGGCTCTCAACGGGAGCCCGAAGCTGTCTCCGACGGGGGCGCCGCGGTCATAGTCCAGTGGTGCAGACCAGGGCAGGTAGGCAGCTCCTGTCTCCGGCGGGTAAGGGAGATGCTCCGCAGGTCCCCTCGTGGCGAACCTCAGGCCTAACCCAGCCGTCCTGACGCCGTCTGGGTCAGCGATCTCCATCTACAAACCCCTCCCTACAGCAATCAGCTGAGGGCCGATCACACCACGTCTCCGCAGGCCCCTCTCGTGTCCTCAGGCACGGGCTCCGGTGTTGGTGGGTGTCCGCCGGAAGCCCCGAAACACTGTCCTCCGTCACAAGGCCCAGTCGGCTGGTTGGATCCCCGACCTCAAGTGCCTCTCCACGCCGGTTGGAAGCGTCTGTAGGCGGGGCAGGCAGTGTTTCACTGGTGCACTGGTGTGTAGAGCCAGGCCCTCACTGTGCACTGGTGTGTTGAGGCAGGCACTCACTGTGCACTGGTGTATAGATGCAGGCACTGACGGTGCACTGGTGTGTTGAGGTGGCACTCACTGTGCAGTGGTGCACTGGTGTGTAGAGGCAGGCCCTCACTGAGCACTGGTGTGTTGAGGCAGGCACTCACTGTGCACTGGTGGGTAGTGCAGGCACTCACTGTTCAATGGTGTGTAAAGGCAGCCACTCACTGTGCACTGGTTTGTAGAGGTAGACACTCACCGTGCACTGGTGTGTAGAGGCAGGCACTCACTGTGCACTGGTGTATTGAGGCGGCACTCACTGTGCACTGGTCTGTAGAGCCAGGCACTCACTGTGCACTGGTGTGTTGAGGCAGGCACTCACTGTGCACCGGTGTGTAGGGCAGGCACTCACTGTGCACTGGTGTGTAAATGCAGGCACTCACTGTGCACTGGTGTGTTGGGCAGGCACTCACTGTTCACTGGTGTGTAGAGACAGGCACTCACTGTGCACTGGTGTGTAGAGGCAGGCACTCACTGTGTACTGGTGTGTAAAGGCAGACACTCACTGTTCAATGGTGTGTAGAGGCGGGCACTCACTGTTCAATGGTGTGTAGAGGCGGGCACTCACTGTTCACTGGTGTGTAGAGCAGGCACTCCCTGATCCATGGTGTGTTGAGGCAGGCTCTCACTGTGCACTGGTGTGTAGGGCAGGCACTCACTGTGCACTGGTGTGTAGGGCACGCACTCACTGTGTACTGGTGTGTAGAGGCAGACACTCACTGTGCACTGGTGTGTAGAGACAGGCACTCACTGTGCACTGGTGTGTAGAGGACGGCACTCACTGTGCACTGGTGTGTTGAGGCAGGTACTCACTGTGCACTGGTGTGTAGAGCCAAGCACTCACTGTGCACTGGTGTGTTTAGCAGGCACTCACTGTGCACTGGTGTGTAGAGGCAGGCACTCACTGTGCACTGGTGTGTAGAGCCAGGCCCTCACTGTGCACTGGTGTGTTGAGGCAGGCACCCACTGTCCACTGTTGTATAGATGCAGGCACTGATGGTGCACTCGTCTGTAGAGGCAGGCACTCACTGAGCACTGGTTTGTAGAGGCAGGCACTCACTGTGCCCTGGTGTGTTGAGGTGGCACTTAGTATGCACTGGTGCACTGGTGTGAGAGCCAGGCCCTCACTGTTCACTGGTTTGTAGAGGCACACACTCACTGTGCACTGGTGTATGGAGGCAGGCACTCACTGTGCACTGGTGTGTAGGGCAGGCACTCACTGTACACTGGTGTACAGATGTGGGCACTGACGGTGCACTGGTGTGTAGAGGCAGGCACTCACTGTGCTCTGGTACACTATTGTGTAGAAGCAGGCACTCACTGTGCACTGGTGTGTAGAGGCAGGCACTCACTGTGCACTGGTGAATAGATGTGGGCACTGACGGTGCACTGGTGTGTAGAGGCAGGCACTCACTGTGCTCTGATGCACTGGTGTGTAGAGCCAGGCCCTCACTGTGCACTGGTGTTGTTGGACCTGGCCTCGTGGCGTGGTTCCCCCCGTTCTTCAGCACCCCGTTAGCCTAGCTCTGCACCCAGAAGCCCCTGGTCGTCCCGTTCCCTGTCCGCCCAAACTCCCTGCGCGACCCCGCCAGGCGACGACCAGCCCCACATGCCCCCGTCCTCCTTCCCGGCTCCGAGCGCCCAGAACCTGCATCACCCCACAGGACCCCCGGCAGCCATTTTCCCTTCCCGAGGTCCCTGGCTCCCTGGGCCTAGCATGACCCCGGCCCCAGCGAAAATTAGGCTCCAGAGTCGCCAGTCCCGGCTGGGGGGTAAAGGGCTCCCCGAGTGAGATAAGACAGGGAGTTTCGATTGCACCCCCGGCCTCCCCCAAGAGACTGGTTTCAATCACACCTCTGGCCTTCCCCTGTGGGCCAGTCTCGATGAGTGCTCGCTCCAGACCCTGCTGGGTGTCTGGGAATTCCCGGACGCATCTTCAAAAGGATCAAAGAGCCAACCAACGGACCTCTCCAACGACCAGCCCCCAAGGCATGAGACCTCCGCCTGCGAGGGTCCGGACATCAAAGGGCCACTGGACTATATCAAGGCCTGCCCGAGAACTAGCGGGCAGTTGTATCCTGGACAAGAAAGCCCTGCTGATCTGATCGCGGCTGACCCTTGGGGAAAACTGAACCTTCGAACTCTTCGAGCCCTGCTGACGCTGTCGCGGCTCCTCCTCGTAACAACGGAACTGGAACATCGGAGCCCTGCTGACCTCGTCGCGGCTCGAGGAGTACTCTGGTCCGGCTGGACCATCGATGCTACCAACACGACCTGAGTCGACCTGAAGTGAGTGAAGCAGCCAGTACGACCATCACCTTTTCGTATCCCCCGACTCGAGGATTGAGAGCTGTGCGCAGGGTACGCTTCGTACTCGCCTAAAGACTGTGTAGGAGAGTAGGGTCTGCTATCCTATGGTCACCCCAAATTTTTGCTTTTTGCTTCACTGGTTTTCGACTACTGAGGCTGTGGGCCTGCTGATCAGACCCCCAGCCTGCTGTTCTCTCACTAAATTAATGACACATGTGCTATAGGCACATACCAATTGGAAATGGACTCCTTGTCAGCCCCTGTAGAATGCACTATAGGTGCACAGGGCACAGGAGCCACTAAGGCCTACCAGGGGCTGCAGCATATCTTTTGCCACCCCTGGCTGGTTCTTAAATTGACACAACTGGCTGATCACTCAGCTGGGGTAAGGTGGTGTACACACCCCTTGCTTAGATATAGTATACCTATGTCTAAAACCTATATCTGGACACATGTAAACCTGCGAGCCACTCCTATAGTCAGGCCTCACCAATCCTGGAGGCTGGGTGCATGGTTTTATGTGAGATGGAGCTCTAGCATGAGCTGAGCCTGTCTGCAGCCGTCGGGAACAAATCCCTAAGCTGTTTCAGGATAATGCCATACCATATACTATTAAGTGCCTTATAATCCTCGCGGTTATTTAGCAACTTTGATTTGGCTTTATCAAAACATGTCGTGTAAGGTGTCATACGCTTTGGAATACCATCCCCTCGCCAGTTCTGGCGACGGGGATGGCATTCCACCCCTCTAGAGGGGTAAGACATGTTACTTCACTTTAATGCGGTTGATTTCTCCAAAGGCCTTAAGATCCACAAAATGGATGCCTCTGCCACAGACAAATGTCTGGACCCCTGGAGCTGACCGAAACTCAGTCAAGGGGGTCCTGGACAAAGGGTTTCCTGTCACAGGAGGGTGTCACCGCCCTCCAGACAGGAGATAGTGTATTGTAGCAGGGAGGTTTGAAAGAAACCAGACACTGCCTGGGGCGCACAAGGCTGCCCCTTGCATAATCCGGCCAAACCGGTTCTGGGGCACTCCAGCCCTCGTGCCAGGGCGGCCTGGATCAAAGGAAGGGGGTGTATCCACCCACTTCCTGGGTCCCACCCATAGGAGGGGACCTAGCAGGAAATCACGCCCACCAGATTCGAATAAGAGTGGGAGCAGTGCCAAGGCACATCAGATTTCCTGGAAGAAACATTTGAAATGATATTCTGGACCCTTCGCCCTCCATTTCAACGTGGAAGCCCGAAGAATCTCCCTTGTGGTCAAGGAGTGACCACCCTGCAGCAGCAGGCACCATCCAGCCCTCGACGTCTACTTAGTTGCAGTTCCCGCCGGAACTCGAGCGACTGAGATCGACGAGATCAAGCCTGCCCAGCTTCTAACAGCCCGATCCACAGTCCCTGCAAAGCTGAGACCCGTGGAGGCGACCGGAAGCGTGGGGCACGCCATCTTGAATTGACCACGAGACGCTGACCGTGCAGCCCACGAGTGACCCTCGAAGCTGTGCTCCGGGGTTTGAGAAGCCCCCACCCTGAGCTACTCCTGAACCGAAGTTCAGCCCTCCACACTCGACGAATGCTGCGTGGGGCCCTTTGGCACGATTTGGCTCAATGCGTTGGCCCGGTCACTTGCCAGCTGGCTTGTGGTCCCTGTGCCGACAAACTACCTAAGAAGACTTGTGATTCTGGTTGCTCCAGATCCACACCAGCTCCCCTGAAAAGGAGCCCCGACTCTGACCTTCCTGGTGCGAGTGAGAAGCAATCTTCCGATCCCGCGTGGATTGCTCTTACCAAGGCTTGTTTGCTCCAAACTTGAAGCCGACTGCACCGACGGTGAGAGCCTGCGTGGGACAGATCGTGACCTGCTCCTGGACGTCGCAGATGCCCCAGAGCCCACGTGACAGCGGAGAGAAGCTCCTCGACGACCACCTGATTGCGCCCGACATTGCCTGGTTCCGTCCTGGTTCCACCCTGGTCACTGCTGAGTGACCCAGACTCTGTCCCCTCTGCTTTCAGGTACTCTACAACTTGAGTCCACCCTTGGACTCCACCGGACACTTCATCTTTAACCCGCCTGCAGCCCTTTCAGCTCCAAGCACCAAGAGCCTGCGTGTCAAAACCCGACGCCACTTCGACCCTGTGCACCCACTTCCTGTGGGTGAGGTAACTTTGCTCCGCCGGTGTTCCCACACTGGTGCACACCTCTAGGGTCTGTGTGTTAAGTTTTGTTCCTCTAGGTTCAGCGGAAGTGTCCTTAAACTTTAACTCTTTGACTTTTACGCACCATTGGTTAACATTGGTGCATGCGTGCGCTTTCCGCACATCTCCCGAATCCCGAGGGCCATTCCCGACTTCAGCATTGCTTGTCCTGACTGCTCCCAGCGATTCCCTAGGCCCTAGGCCTAACCACTGTTCGAGTGGCCTCTCTTATACCACTTGTTTAGTATATGGTTTGAGTGGCCACCCGCCCTCATCCATAATTGTGCAACTTGTATGTTTAAACAGTGCTTTTGATTTAACGCTTGTGCCCCTTTATTCATAAAGAATACTGGGGATTGTTTTTAGTAATAAACACATATATTTTTATAATATATACTTGTGTGGTGTCCTTTCATTTGGTATTACAGGATTGTATGTGGTAAAACAGCTCGCTTAACACGACCTCTTAAGTTAAGCCTTTAGGCTGCTTAGTCCATGCTACCCCTAGGATAGCTTGTCTAATAAGGTTGACTTACAACCAGACACCATAAGGGATTGTTTGGTCAGGTAGTAGGTGGTTCCAGAATTGGAAACATCCCCTACCAGGCCAACTTCTCACATTGGGGAGCAGCGGTGCGGATTTGAGCTTGCTGTTGTTTTACCATTGCAATCTTTATATCAAATTGAAAGATCACATCAAGTACCTCTAGGTACATATAAAATCAAAAGCTTAGCATATTAAGTTCTACTGAACTTAGTAGTTGTAGGTTGAAGGGAGTAGCACACCCCTGACTACAACTCACTAGCAAGGTCCAGTAGGAAAACACTTAGTGTAGGTAAGTGCACCACTTACACCTCACTAGTAACCATGTCTGACACAGGAAAGGCCTCAGGGTCTAGTCCTGTGACAGTTGACCCTACCCAGGCAACTTTTGGATATGACAAACTAACCCGCAGAGACTTGATTGCCTTGTGCAAAGCAAGAGGGTTAAAAAGGGGCAGAAGCCCCACCTGCCTAATCCTGGTAGAAATCCTAGAACAGGATGACTTAGAGAAGGCAAAAGCAGCTTCCCTAGACACAGGAACTGGAGGGAACCCCCCTGCAGTTGATCCCCCTGAAGAGGAGGATGATGATGACTTGGATGAGGACTCAGAGGTTGAGGACTTAGAAGTACAAGATCAGGGTAGCCAGGTTCCAGTTGGTAGGCTTAGCCAGGCCAACTTGGACCTACTGGGGAATGGAGAGGGCCAGCACCTCCCCAGAACCCAACATGTTATTCTCCCAGGCAACAGAAGAGTGAGATCCCCCTCAGGGGACTCTCATATTTCTAGTGCCTCCAGAGAATCACAGAGAGGCATGAATGCTTCTCAAAAGCTAGAGCATAGGGCCAGAATGAGGGCTGTCAAACTCCAGATAGAGAGGGAGGAGGTAGCCTTGGCTCAAGCTAGACTTGCCTTGGCAAGAGAGCAGAAATTAAGTGGCTTAGATGTCACTGGTGGCAGCAATTTTCCAAGAGAAAAAGACAGGGCCTATGACAATAGAAACCTGACCAAAATTGTGCCCCCCTTTAAAGAAGGGGATGACATCCACAAATGGATGACTGCTCTTGAGAGAGCCTGCATGGTACAGCAGGTTCCTGAGAATCAGTGGGCTGCAATTTTGTGGTACTCCTTTTCTGAGAAAGGGAGGGACAGGCTCCTCACAGTTAGACCTGAGGATGCCAAAAACTACTCTGTTTTGAAGAGTGCTCTCATTGAAGGGTATGGCCTAACCACTGAGCAATACAGGTTGTTGTTCAGAGACACCCAGAAAGCACAGACTCAAGACTGGACTGATTTCGTTGAGTGTGCCACTAAGGCTTTGGAGGGTTGGTTGCAGGGAAGTAAAGTTTCAGACTATACAGGATTGTACAATCTTATGATGAGAGAACAGATCCTTAATAACTGTACAAACCAGCTGTTGCATCAATACCTTATTGACTCTGATCTGACCTCTCCCCAAGAATTGGGAAAGAAGGCAGACAAATGGGTCAGAACAAGGATTAAGCAGAAACCCCAGAACCAAGGTGGTGACCAGAAGAAAACAGACCAGAAGGGTGGTAATCAGAATCAGAAAGATAAAGAAAAAGACCAGAAGTCTTCAGGCCCCCAAACTAATAGTAAGGAGGGTGGTTCCCAAAATGGTAACAAGAAGAAGAAGAACAAAGGTCCAAAGACACCTTGGTGTAATACCTGCAAATCAGTTTCACACTGGGGCAGTGAGTGCACCAAGGCAAATCCAGTTCCCACCACTACAGCTCCTAAAGCAACTGCAACCCCAAGTACAGTAAGCAGTGGTGGAACACAGTCCAAGGGTGTAGCTGGGTTGACCCTGGGTATTGAAGTAGGATCTGGCCTAGTCAGAATCCCTACACAGGCAGTTCTCCTGTATGATGTGGACATTGAGTTGCCCACTGCAGTAAGCCCCACTAACCTGGGCAAATACAGGCAGACTCCCTTAATAAATGAGAAACTGGCTCAAGCTTACAGGGACACATGTGCTAGTGTCACCATGGTGACCCCTGGCTTTGTGGACCCTGGACAGATTGTACTAGGAGAGAGCTACCTAGTAACCAATGCAAGCAACTCCACTACCTCCCATAGTGTGGCAGTTGTGAACTTCTCCTGGGGAGGGGTTGATGGCCTAAAGAAAGTTGTGGTGAGTGCAGACCTACCAGTAGACTGTCTGTTAGGCAATGACCTTGAAAGCTCAGCATGGTCAGAAGTGGAGTACAGGACTCATGCAGAAATGCTAGGGATTTCAGAGCATGTCCTTGCCATGACAAGGGCTCAGGCTAAGAAGTGCCTTCCTGAACCAGTGGTGGATCTTGAGACAATAGACCAGCCACAACCCAAGAGAAGGAGCAAGAGAGGAAAGGCCTCGCCTTCCACCTTGCCCCAGGTTGAGGATCAGGTTTCAGAGGAAACTGATTCTGCAGTCCAAGAGGAGACTGTCTCTGAGGAGCTTGAACCTGACCAGGTTGAGTTTCTGGGGACAGGGGGACCCTCAAGGGCAGACCTGAGGCAGGCTCAATTAGATTGCCCTTCCCTTGAACCCCTCAGACAGCAGGCTGCTGCTGAGGCTGCTGGGGATGCCCAAGGTACCCATACTGTGTATTGGGATGAGGGACTCCTTTACTCAGAGGCTAGAGCCCCCAAGCCTGGCATGACCAGGAGGTTGGTGATACCTCTGCAGTTTAGGGGATTCCTCCTTACCTTGGCCCATGATATTCCCCTTGCAGGACACTTAGGCCAGAACAAGACGTGGGACAGGCTTGTTCCACACTTTCACTGGCCTCACATGTCAGAGGATGTCAAGGAGTTTTGTCGCTCCTGTGTCACTTGCCAAGCCAGTGGTAAGTCAGGTGGCACAACAAAGGCCCCCCTAATACCACTACCTGTGGTGGGGGTCCCCTTTGAGAGAGTTGGAATTGATATTGTGGGTCCAATGGACCCCCAAACAGCATCTGGGAACAGATTCATACTGGTGGTAGTGGATCATGCCACCAGGTACCCAGAGGCTATTCCCCTAAGGACCACCACAGCACCTGTGGTGGCAAAGGCCCTCATTGCAGTTTTCTCAAGAGTGGGCTTTCCTAAGGAGGTACTATCAGATAGAGGGACGAATTTTATGTCCAGCTATCTGAAAGCAATGTGGAAGGAATGTGGAGTAAACTATAAGTTTACCACCCCATATCATCCACAGTGCAATGGGCTTGTGGAGAGATTTAACAAGACCCTTAAAGGCATGATAAAAGGATTACCAGAGAAGCTCAGGCGGAAATGGGACATTCTTTACCCTGCCTGCTCTTTGCTTACAGAGAGGTCCCACAGAAGGGGGTTGGCTACAGCCCTTTTGAACTTTTGTTTGGCCACCCTGTGAGAGGTCCATTGTGTTTGGTGAAGGAAGGATGGGAGTTACCTCTCAAAAAGCCCAAACTAGACATAGTGGACTATGTACTTGGTCTCCGCTCCAGGATGGCTGAGTACATGGAAAGAGCATCCAAAAACCTGGAGGCCAGCCAAGAATTGCAGAAAGCTTGGCATGACCAAAAGGCTGTGCTGGTAGAGTTCCAACCAGGACAGAAGGTGTGGGTACTGGAGCCAGTGGCTCCAGCAGCACTCCAAGACAAATGGAGTGGACCCTATCCTATTATTGAGAAGAAAGGGGAAGTCACCTACTTGGTAGACTTTGGAACACCCAGGAGCCCTCACAGGGTAATCCATGTGAATCGCTTGAAAGCATTTGTGGACCGGGAGGACATGAGCTTGCTCATGGCCACAGATGGGGAACAGGAGGAAGAGAGTGACCCTCTCCCAGACCTGCTTTCTCAGAACCCTGATGATGGTTCAGTTGATGGAGTAGCCTTGGCAGGCAGCCTCACTGACCAGCAACAGATGGACTGCAGACAAGTTTTGCAGGCCCACAGGCATTTGTTTTCACTCACACCCAGCCAGACTGACTGGTGTACCCATGTTGTGGACACTGGTGACAGTCTGCCTGTGGAAAAGTAAATTTTGCCATGTTCTGTGTCCCTACATACCCCTGCCGCTTACACTATCCTTCTTTAAACGCATACGCTCCGCGCTTCTGGAACTAGTGTGGGCGGGCAAACAGCCTAGAGTACAGTGGAAGGTGCTAACGCTCCCTTTTCGTCAAGGTGGCCTAGCGGCCACAGATTTTGAGCTATATGCATACTGCGCCCAGGCCCAATACCTGCACTTCTGGCAACACCCAATCCCATATCAGCCACACGTGGCGATCGAGAAGTATGTGTCGGCACCCACCCCCTTGACTACGACGCTATACCGCAACTACAAGCGTTCACCGGAAGATGTGAACACGGTGGAAACAGTGAGATGGGCCTGGCAAAACATCGCAAAGCGGGCAGACATTACTGAACTAAACGCCCCATCCATGCCGCTGAGCGGCAATCCACTGCTGGGTCCTTTGCAGGACGCGGCGGTATCTGAAAGGGCGCGCAAGTGCGGTCTGTTGGTTGCGAGTGACCTTTACCCAGACAACACATTTGTGGAGCTGGGGCATATCTGCAAGTCAGAGGTACCTACGGCTTCTGAATTGCTGCTCTATTACCAACTGCGAGCGGCATGTAAGGCCAGATACCCGATGTTTCCGGCAGTGCCACCATCACTTTCGGCGCTGGAAGACATACTAACGAACAGCTCTCCGAGCAAGCTGATTACCCGGATCTATAAAATAACACAAGACACGGCACCGTGGATACGACCTAGTTCGAAATCGCAATGGGAAGCAGAGGCGGGAATAAGCATAACGGACAAACAATGGACGTTCTGCTGCAATCAATTAGAAAACTTGTCATCTAATTATAGGCTGAGATTAATACACTTTAATTTCCTGCATAGAACGTACCGCACGCCTGCGCAACTCTTCAAAATAGGGTTACTAGCTGAATCTCGGTGTTGGAGATGCGGTGCTGTAGATGCAGATTTCTTTCACCTCACATGGAAATGCACGCCCGTGCAGCACTATTGGGTGGAGGTGTTTTCGAAACTGGGACAAATAATAGGGGAAACGTTGCTTCCTGATCCACTAGTGGCCTTACTGGGATTTGTGGCCGGCATACCCAGTGCCTCAAGGAAATTAGTCGCAATGTTGCTCCTACTGGCGAAAAGGCAGATTGCACTACATTGGAAGCAAGGGACTGCTCCAAAGGCGGCGGGTTGGATTAATTCTGCGCTATACTGTCGAGATCAACTGACCACGTATTGGGAACTTCTACCACTGAGATCTAGACCTGCTAATATCTGGCAGCCCCTGACGACCTGGCTGGCTGGGGAAGAGATGGATCAATAAGGCGTTTGGTGCGGTGATGAGAGTGCATGGAGATAGTAGATTGACGGAAACATGAGGGTTAGAACGCTATGGGGGTTAGAATAAAGGGGAGGAGAATGGAGGATGATGAGACTGAGTAAGGATGGGCCTTGGCCATGTGAATGCGTGTAGATGGCTGAGCGGGTTGACTGATGTGAATTGCCCGCTGGGATGCTCCCCCCCCACCCCCCCCACCTCTCCCCCCCCCTCTCTGACGAAAGTTACCGAGAATCGCTCCGGTGATGGTGACAACTTACTCTTTATACTGACAAATTGCTCATGAAAAAGCACAAAGCGTTGTTGGTTTGGTTGTATATGTTTTTTACAAAATTCATGCTGCACGATATGTACAAGTGTATACAAAACGCGACCACATGGTGAGGTCACATTGACACTACTGATGCTGCCCGCCTCCGGGTTGTTGGCTAAATAGCGGTGTACTGACTTGCAACACTGAATAAAAGTTTAAAAAAAAAAAAAAAAGCTCAGCCATCCACACTCCATGAGTGCCGCGTGGGGCCTGCTCTTGCATTTTTTTTGCTCGACGCATCTTCTTGGTTCCTAGCCCATTGGCTAGTGAGCCCCCTAAAGAGTTACTTTTGAATTTACACCACTAGCCTGGTTGCTCCAGGCTTGCTTCAGCTTCCCTCCAAAGGAGAAGTGCCCCAGACCTTGCTGGTCTGACTTGAAACCAATCTTCACTTCCTACGTGGATTGCGGTTGCCAAGGCTTGTTGGGTCCAATCCAGATACCGACACCGCAGTCAACTAGATCCTTCATGGGACAGCTCAAATCCAGCTCCTGGTTGTCATCGACTCCTCCTGGTCCTCGTGGCTGCAGAAACAAGCTTTGCATCTTCACCTGAAATCACCCGACATCGCCTGGTTCCTTCCTGGTTCCTTCCTGGTCACTGGCTAGTGACCCAGACTCTGTTCCCTCTGCTTTCAGGTTCTTCAGATCTTTGATCCACCCTTGGATCCACCCGGACACTTTTCCTCTGGTCGCCTGAAGCACTTCTTTGCAGATCTCCATAGAAAACGACGACGAAACCCGACACGAAAAGACACCTGTGCACCCGGCTTCCCTGGGTGAGGTAACTCAAGCACTCCGGTGCTCCCGTGGGTCTTGACTCTCGAAGTGTCCTAGTTTAAAAGGGTTGCATCCAAGTCCATCTGGAAGTGTCCTTAAATTGTACTTTTGTAACTTCTTCGATTCCCATTCTAAGGCAATGGTAACTCGCGACTGTATTTAGACACTGCACGCGTCTCCCGTGGGTCTCCTACTTCCTAAACTTGGGTTATTTAGTGTAGCCCCAGCGATTCCCTAGGCCCTAGGCCTATTCACTATTTCTGTAGTGGCTCTTATACCACTATTTTAGTATATGGTTTGTGAGGCCCCCAGGGCAAAAATGTATTTGTGCAACTTATCGTATGCTAATTAAGTAACTTGTGATGTACTTTTGCCTCTGACCTCATAAAGAGTCCAGAGGGGTTGTGTTAGAAATAAATACATATATATTTGATATATACCTTGTGTAGTGTCCTTTCATTTGGTATTCAAGGGATTATAATTGGTAAAACAAACAGCTTCACATGCTCTTTGGAGTTTAGCCTAAGACTGCTTGTCCATGCTACCACTAGGATAGCTTGTTCATAAGGTTGACTTTACAACCACCATCAATAAGGGTCGATTTAGACTGGTGCAAGGTGCCACTAGAACTAGTGAAATCATATGCCAGGCTAACTTTTCACAGTTGTACCACCAAACATCTGCGGATGATGGACAATATGTTTGAATTTATTTTTCTTATCTTTTGGGTTTTTTGGAGGGGGGTGTGGATTGGGAGGGAGTTTAATGTTCTTTATCCACCAAGCGCTTAAGTTGGTATCAGGTATCCGAAGTTGGCTCCCTTTGGGGTATGGGACAATTGGGCTCCTGGAGCCTTTCTGGTTAGCATACTTCGATGGACACTCAAACACACTGCAGGGTAGATGCCAGTCACAGAACTTCAAATAATGTGAGAGAGTTAAATAACCCAGTTAAGCGAAGGGCCGTACTGTTATGCTTAGAGCAAGCCCACGCCGAAATTTGCCTCCTACAGGAGACGCATCTTTTACAACGAGAATGCCATCATCTCCAATCTTGGAAATTACCCCTACAGTTCTTTTCTTCTAACTCCACTAAGACGACGGGGTTCGCTATACTCGTGTCCCAGAAATTCAAGGGTAAAGTCCTACATAAATTGGCGGAGATTAAGGGTAGATTGTTAACCTATAGGTTTTCTTTAGGTTCCACTATGTTCAGCATTGGCTCCGTCTATGCACCCAATGAGGGTCAGGAGAGGTTTTTTCACACTGCACTTACAGAAGCCATGTCTACGCCAGACCGCCACATAGTGCTGGACTATCTTTCCCATAATAGCAATACAGATACCACACTCGCGACACAGTGGGCAGCCTTGAAGGCCGTTCTACAGGGAGAGTTTATTGCAATCTCTGCCACGGATAATGCTGAAAGGCAACGCAAGCAAGGTGATCTCACCCAGCAAGTCAGTGAGCTGAAACAGATGCACCAGAGAACGGGGGCGCCTAGGGTCTGGAGACAGCTGAAAGGCATTTTCGAGAGATCAGGCGGACCATCTAGAGCGTGACATCAGACCGGAGGAGGTCATTGCTGCCATCTCTCGCCTAAAAGTGGCGAAGACCCCGGGGCCTGATGGGTTCCCTGCAAGTTTATATAAAACATTCTGCGTGCAGATCGCCCCTCTTCTTGTATGCCTTTTTAGCTCCTTTTTTGGCACCAGGAGCGATTCCGAGTGATCTCTTGGAGGCCTCCATTGCGGTCATACCGAAGCCAGGAAAGAACCGGTCATAGTGTTGGGCTTACTGCCCTATTTCTCTTCTCAATATCGACCTCAAATTATATATGGGGATCTTGGCTGCCTCACATGGGAGGTTTAGTTGACCCCGATCAGGCGGGCTTCATCCCGGAACGCCAAACCTCGGACAATACTAAGCGGGCCCTACATCTTATTGAGAAAGCAACACGCATGGCTGGGGAGTACATGATGTTGGTTATCGACGCCGAGAAGGCGTTCAATAGGGTCCACTGGCCTTATTTAGTGAGGGTACTTGAGAAGACGGGACTGGGTCCGAAGTTCTGTACTTATGTCGTGAACTGTTACAAATTCCCAGCGGCCACAGAGCGAGTCAACTGCTATACATCCCCTCGGTTTGCCACCGGGAGGGGAACGAGGCAGGGGTGCCCATTGTCGCCCCTCCTTTTCGCCCTTTACATGGAGCCGCTAGCACAGAAATTAAGGCTTAATCTAAGAGTAACAGGGATCAAATTTGGGGGCTATGTTCACACGATCATCCTATACGCAGACGATGTCTTGATATCATTGTCCCACCCGAAGGAAGCGTTGCCTGAGTGTATTGAAGACCTGGACTCGTTTGGTCGGATTTCCGGGTTCAAGGTCAACATGGGTTTATCAGTGGCCCTTGACCTATCTTTAGAGAAACACACCCGGGATCTGTTGCAAGGCTCATTCCCCATTCAGTGGGCGACGGATGCAGTTCCCTATCTGGGGATTCGGCTGGCCCCATCCCTGAGGGATACAGTTAACTAGCAGTCAATAGGTCTTTATTTCGATATATGTCATAAAAGACAAGTTTACAAGCATAAAATACATTTCATGTATAGTTTAAAAGAATAAATATAATTCACGTTTAAGACCAAGATAAAACAGCATTAAATTGGCTAAAAAAAGACCATGACTACGATATACGACGATACACAGTTATGTTACAAATAACATGAACATTAGAACTCAGTGACTAAGGTTACGGGAACGTATGGTCCAGGCCCAGCTAATGAACTTTGCCACACCAATAACAATAAAGGCAGTAGTATCCGTTTTCAATATCCTACTAGCATCAATGGCAGATTTAGTGCCCAACAAACAACATACTGGTCTTAGCCAGAATCTTCTAGGTAGTGTATACTTTGGGCAACAGAAGAGTAAGTGTTCAATATTTTCTACTTTTGTTACACAGAAAGGACATTTATCGCTACTTTCTGTGTTCCATAGGTGTGTTAGCCCACGCACAGGTAATGAGCCCACTCTCAGTTGATGGTACAGTTTACTGTCTTTTGACTTGGTTATTAAGTCCCAATAGTCTTCATATCTCGGGGCATCCTTAATAACTAGAAAAGCCGAGGTCATCCCGGAACCCCCCACTAAAGATAGTCTCTTCTCCATAATCCTGCGCCAATACAATTCTTTAAGGATTTTTTTGGATGGGAAGGTGGCATTAGCTGGGTCTACCCAAAGACCCTCCAATCCCAAATCCTTCAGTAGCGCTCTGAGAAATGAAAACCATGGGACCCTATAGGCCCCCTCTATGCCCCTTACTTCAAGAATAGCCTCGGCATACATAAATAGTTCAGGTGTAGTCCACAGGCGCCGTCAGAACGCGAGTGGTCTATACCGAACTACATCCTCTATAGGATTAATTCCCAGATCGTACTGTAGGGGGAGGCTAGGTGTGGATTGAGGAAGGCCAATAACCATTCTAAGGAACTTGTTCTGAGCTACCTTCAGTCTTGAGAGGTCGCTATAACCCCACAATTCTGCTCCGTATAAAATGGAGGGAATTATTTTTGAACCATAGAGTTTGGCCAAAGGTGCCATGGGTTTGGTTAAAGAATTAGAGTGCTCCTTTAATATAGCTCCCCCAAGCTGGGCGTGTTTAAGGGACAGAAGATCCAACTGAGGTTTCCAGCTTAGGTTCTCACTCTACGTGACGCCCAGATACGTAAAGACCTCTGTTTGGTCCAGGATAACCCCACTCATGGATACCTTTGCCTTGACGGCTCTAGAGCCCCGTAGAACCATGAATTTCGTCTTTCCAACATTCACCTCCAACTCATGCTCGCTGCAGAAAAGCTCAAAACGAGACAGTGCTGACTGTAGGCCCTGCCTCGTTTTAGAAATAATGAGCGTGTCGTCAGCGAACATGAGGAGGGGAATTTTCCTCCCAGCAAGAGAGGGCGCGTCCGTTGGAAAGTTAGAAAAGTAATTGGTCACCCCATTCAGTTAACATCAATTACGCTCTGCTGCGGACTAAGATTCTATGGGAATTGGGGAGGTGGAAGTACTACCCATTTTCTGTCTTCCCCTAGATCTTATATTTATTTCGCACTATTTCGTTACGGCCCCCTCTATGTTGGATAAAGTAGACACAGTCGAAGTTGGCTCAGTTCATATGGAACGGGCGAAAGCCACATCTGAAACTACGACTGGCGATGCTCCCACCGGAAGGAGTGATTGGGTTTCCAGACTTGACGCTCTACTTTCAAGCGGCTCAGCTACGCCTTTTGGTGGAGTGGAGTAGATGGGAGTCTGAAAAGCACTGGTTGTTCCAGGACCAGGCGGTGGCAGGCAGGCCTCTACAAGAAATTCCTTTCCTCCGTAAACAGCACAGACCCCCCAACCTATATGCCTCATATTTTACCAGGGTCCCACTGGAAGTTTGGGACCAGACAAACGTTAGCCATGAACTTACCACCTTCCCGTCCCCCCTTGCCCCTATCATGGATAATCCTGACTTCACTCCGGGCTTAGACTCAGCGGCCTACGCGAAATGGAGGCCAGCAGGATGGCCGTTCCTCTATCACATGTACACGACTGAGGGGACAATTCCCTTCTCCCATTTCAAGCAGGAATATGGGATGCCAGAAGTAGAGAGGCTCAGATACCTGCAGGCTCGGCACTGGGCGCTTAGTGAACAAGTGCCCTCAGGGGCAGATAGACGTCTTACACCCTACGAGTATTGGCTGATCACACGCAAGACGGATAAGAAATTAATATCCGATCTATACAAGATGCTACAAGCCAAATACACACACGTTTATAGAGCAGGTAGGGCTCGCTGGGAGAGGGAATTAGGCAGGACACTTGGAGTGGTAGGGTATTTATTATAGTGCACGAAACTCTGCATACCATATGGGGCTCACAGACACCCTTACAAAAATTGCGACTTATTGGTATTACACCCCTGAACATCTCCATGAAATGGATCACAATAAGGATGGCCTGTACTGGCAGGGCTGCGGGCAGGTGGGTACATTGGTGTATTTGCTTTGGGACTGCACCCAACTCCAGGGGTACTGGAAGCAGATTCTAGACGAGGTAGACGCACACTTTGATACAGAGATTCCCTGTCTCCCATCATACGTTCTCCTGGGGCTCTCAAACTCTCTGGCATACCCGCTGCGCTCCCGTAGAGGTCACCTGATTGCGATTGCACTGGGCTCAGCGATGCAAAAAATTCTCACACACTAGCGCTTGTTCCTACACTACATGGGTGGCTCCATCGCCTTTGGCTAGTGCTCGGCATGGAAAAGCTCTCGCTGACAGCAGCTGTGGAGGGAGCCAAATATGCAGAGCTGTGGCGGCCCTTCTTGTCCTTGCTATCTTCAGAGTTCCGTGAGGTCACCTGTCCCCGATACCTTAGATTATTGCGTCTCTCGGAGACGGAGGGTGGAGGACCCGGTTAAGCAAAAGGTTGACCTGGGTGCAATAGGCGGTGGACATTGAACACGGGAGGTGGGTGGGATGAGTGGAGTAGGGGGTTAGAGGGGGGTGTTTAGTTGTGTGTTCCTTTTTTTCTGTTCTTCTTTATGAAGGGATTGCATGCATTTATGCACTTCACCAGTCTACATTCCCATTAGCATGGTTGGCTTCATTAACCCCTTGAGTCTTAAATTCTAGTTATACCAATGAATGTAATAACTATGCCAGTCAATTTATGATCATTTGTGTGACAATCCTTCAATAAAAATGATCTAATACTTAACATCACTGCAGAGAAAATAGACACAGGCTTCAAAGATTTTCTGGGGATAAAGATGACACTCGAAAACAAGATACATGTATATTTATATATATTTAAGGCCAAGGGAACGCACAAAAGAAGCATTGGGCATTCAGCAGTTAGAGGAAGTATTAGATATCATTGTGCCAAACGGGATGGCCATTGTGGGGGGTGATTTTAATTGTTGTTACGAACCAATGGTTGTAACGGACATGGTCCTCCAAGAGGAAGACAGCCAGAGTAAGCCCCCTGTATAAACAAAAAGGTTGCGTGTATACATCAGCAACCCAAATCTTCTATTTTACGATAGAGAGAGGGCTAAGGGCATGTAACGGGCGGTTTCCAGAAAATATTGAGTGCTCAAACACCTTCTCAAGAGGAAATACCTCCTCCCGCATTGACTATGTGATGGTAAGCACAGCACATTGGGCCTACATTCAGGAATTTAAGGTTGACAAAAGAGGGGAGAGCGATCATTTCTCACTGTGTTTAGACCTTGTTGGGGGTTGGTGTATGAATCATCTATTTTTCCCAATGAACAAGAGAGAGGAAACTAGGCATCCGTCAATTAGTAATAACGGGAGAACTGTGAAATGGCCAACAATATTAGACCAGGGCGAACCCCTTACCAATATATATAGTGACTTCTTTGAGCTCTTAACGAGTTACATACTGTCAAGCCATGGGAAGATACCGTTCATTCAAATCCATCAAAGAATGGCTGAGACTATAAAAAAACAGCCAACCAAAACACAGAGGAGCACTAATATAGCAAATTCAAGACTAGAGCCCTCGAACCCATGGTTCAATAAAGAATGTGCCAGGGCTAAACATAGACTTTTTGGTGCTCTCAAATCTAAGAATATAAGCCAGATACAAAAATAAAGAGCTGACTACAGAAAAGTATGGAAGTTAGCATAGAGAGAATGGGAGGATGCTAGTTGGAGTGACCTGATTGTAGCTGAAAAACAAGAGATCCATTTATGTTCTGGAAATTAGTAGCTCAGGGAAACAAAGGAAACAAGGTGACTACTGATCACTTCTTGGACCCCGGTACATGGCACAAACGTTTCACCAATCTTTATGCTGTATTAGATGTGCTCGCCCAATATCAGCGAGCGCCTAATGAGGAGCCTTCGTTGCAAGCACAGACTACACTTCTCCAATTTAGCCTAGAGGAGACTGCACTTGCCATATCCTCCATTAAGTCAGCAAAGGCCCCTGGCCCTGACAAAATCCCCCGTGACCTTTTGAAACATGCTCTAGACGTGTGGGTTCCATCAATGAACCTGTTATGTAATGCTATAGCTAGGGGAGAGGCTATCCCAGAATCTTGGAAGGGAGCAAATTTTGGCTAGGCTAAATACTTGGATGGAAGAGAAAGACATCCTCTCACCATGCCAGGCCGGCTTTCGGCAGAAAATAAGTACAATAGATCAAGTCTTCAGACTTTATTGTATAGCGTGGAAGTACACAAAAAAAAACAGGGACACTTAAATGTTGCCTTCATCGACTTGAAGGCAGCTTTCGTTTCCATCCCTAGAGACTGTTTGTGGAAATCTCTGCAGAAACAGGGAGTCCCAGATGAGATCCCAATCCAGATTAGAAGCCTTCATGAGGGGAACTTTGCGAAGCTCCGCTGGGGTGTAGAAGGGGAGCGCACAGAGGAAATTCTGATTAGGAGAGGGGTGCACCAGGGTTGCGTCCTGGCGCCCACACTGTTTTATTATATGTAAATGATATGGTAGAGCACTTGCAACTGGCCTTACACAACACACCCAAGCTTGGAGGCAAGCATATTTGTGCTCTCACTTTTGCTGATGACACAATATTGCTGTCACAAACCCCAAGGGGCCTCCAAAACCTACTAGATAGCCTTGACAAATATTGTAAAATAAAAGGACTAGAGATAAACCCTAATAAAACTATGGCTACCAAAGCACATAAAAACTTCCAAAAAAGATTAGCTTTGAATGGGGAGCTTTTAGAGCGTGTTCCAAACTTTGTATATTTAGGAGTCACAATAGACTCAAAACTCACATGGAAGACACAAATAAACAAATCCAACATCATGTTAATGCAGAATTCTATCCCTATCATGAAGAAGCAGCATCCGACTGTATCTAAGGCCATTACTCCTGCGCTAGAAGTTTATAAAGCCTGAGTGCAAACTGCCTCACTCTATGGATCGGAGCTATGGGGAGGCGAACATTTGCCGTCATTAATTATTGGGGAAAAGAAAATCCTAAGAATGTTTACGCACTTACCAAAATATACCCCAATGATCCTACTCTCATACAATATTGGGATAAAAAGGCTGGATCATCTAGCTGTTTGGAGACTTCTGGCAACTGGATTAGAATCTGGTTAACAGTAGAACTAGAGATTTATAGACAGACTCTGAGGGAGCTCCTGCAACTGGATGTATATGTTACCCCGCCCTGGTTGGCCCATGTCCGTAAATGGCTTCTAGATCTAGGCCTGAGTCGGTTTTGGGCAAACCCGAACTTGTTGATTCCCGACTCAAAGAGAGAGATCAGGAATGTATATTGGGAATTTATTTTACACAAAATCACTTTAAATCCCGAGGCAGGGAGACTGGCATCACAATTTCTGTTTTTTAAAATGAATCCGAGTTTTGAGCCTTTTTTAGACGAGATCGAACCGAAATTGGCAAAATCACTGTACTTGAAATTTAGGTGTGGGATGATTCAAGTCAATACCTTCACAGCCAAAGGGGAACAATCTGACTTGACTGAAAGATTCTAGATGCACGTCGTACCTATTAGGCGTGAACGAGGATATTGCGCACGTCTTGTTTTTTTGCACAGCTTATGCAATAGACAAAAGTGGATTAAACCCCTCTCCAGAAGACTGAATAGTAGAAGTTATCTAGAGGTACTAAGAATATTAAAATCTGATAGCTCCCAACTTGTGGTACTGGGCATTGTAAATTTCTGTTGGCTGACAGTTTTATAAGGAGTAAGAAAGGGCATTTTTTTTTTACATTTTCGTAAACATTTTAAACATTCAAAAGTTTTCTCTCTGCACTTGAGACATAATTGGAGTTGTATGTGACAATTGAATAGTAACTTATGTACTGCATTTACAACATTCCTGAAAGAAGTTATGATTTCGGTGTAACGCTTTAGCCCAGAGAAACTTATAATTTTTATATGTTTTGTTTTTAAATATTGTATTCTTGAAAATCAGTTTTATATATTTGTACTAGATGGGTCAAAACCGAAATGTTTTAAAGGATGTGTTTTTACTTTCTAATGATTCTTTCAATCTAATAAAGAGATTTTGATTATGATAATAATCGGTGTGGGGAGGTGGACAGCCCTGAATAGCGTGGAGCAAGATGCACTTTCCATACAAGCATGTGCGATTCGAGCTCCCAACTTTGAAGTATATCACCTTACGGCCCAGGCACAGTTTGGCAATCACTGCTTTCCCAAAACTAGACAACCACCACACTGTGACATTGAAGTGAAACTAGCGGCCCCGGTTCCACTGGGTACCGGGCTGTGGCAACAGGTCCGGCACCCATGTGGTGAAGTCCATCCGGTACGATGCACCTGCTGGGCATGGAATAAGCTGGCTAACATGGTGTGGAAACATTGGCCGTATTCACCAAACTTCCCTCTGCTTCATAACTCGAGGAAAGATTGAACTAACCCTGGGGTAATTAGACAGCTATGTAGCAGAAAATCTGGTAATATTTGGGGACACCTTCAATATTAACACATTTATCGTGCTATCTGAATGCTTAAAATGGGCTGCCTTAACAGCTATAGTTATTCCGACATACCACCAACTTTGTAGTTATATGGTATATTGGGAGTGGGAAGAATGGAGCACCCTAGGGTAGCCAGATACCACACTTTCCAGAATGTGGCCATCAGGTGGGAAGGAGCACAACAACATCCTACCATGAGGTCATTTTCTGAAGATAAACAGGGCAACCCTAGCACACTGAACTATGATCTCGATTGTAGATTACTGCACCAAGTTTTTGGCAAAGAGAGGCTGCACCGATGCCAACTTCATCTGCTGCACTTAGTGGCTAGCAAAGGGGAAA
Source organism: Lissotriton helveticus (assembly GCF_964261635.1). Classification (NCBI taxonomy): domain Eukaryota; kingdom Metazoa; phylum Chordata; class Amphibia; order Caudata; family Salamandridae; genus Lissotriton; species Lissotriton helveticus. Next base: position 637,807 of record NW_027611652.1, on the reverse strand, counting down.
GGACTGTGCCAGCTTTGTCCTTCTTGTGGAGAGTCGTTTTGTGAGCCCAGCCAAAGCAAGAGACTCCAAGAGTCAGCTGACACAACAGCTACAGATGTTCGCTAAGGGCTCGTGATAGCCCAGATCTCCTTGATCGCTGCTCCTCATCGCTGTGCAGAACGAGGACCAGAACCCCACTGTCAGAAGTTGCACCAGAGTCTGCTGGACCCGAGTGGGTTATCGGAGTGCAGCTTGGTTGCCTAGAAGTCAAGGTACAGCTCAGCTAAGGATTTGGCTGTGACTGTGTCACTGGAGAACTTTCAGTTCAGTGCAACTGGAGTTCTGCCAGACATGAGAAGACCTTGAGGTATGTAGACCAATGTGGCCAGGATCACCTCACCAAGCTCGTGGACTGGGGGACAGAGGAGCATCTTCAGGAAGAGCTCCTTCAACCATATGGCATCCACACCACCTTTGAGCATCTTTAGCATCCTGTATCCTCAGACACAGGACAACTTCCAGTGGAATCCATTGCAACAAGGATAAAGTGCCTGGAACTTTCGGAAGACTGTTTCTCCTGTTGAGGTAACTGTTTCTGAGGACCTTGCTGGTCCCCCTGATTCACTCACTGCCAGAGTTGGTTGCCCAAATTAACTCTAACTGACTGTATTACAACTAGTTAGGCTTTCTGGTGAAAAAACTTCTAAGTGCCAAACTGTTAGAGTTGCCTATGCTTCTTTGAAATTAAATGATCTCTGGAAACCGCTAGTGGAGCTTTTTCATTGTGGTTTCTAGAAATACATAAAATCTACTTTATTTTTATAAAGTGATGTCAGACTTGTTGAGTGTCTCATTTATTTCTTCTTCAGTTGCTTTGGTGCTTTATTACATGCTTTACACTGGTTCCTTTGTGTAAGCCTTGCTGCTCAGAGCCGCAGCTACCCAGGGTTAAGCTGGTGTTTAACAAACAAAACCTATGGATCCTGAAAGGGTTTGTAAGTGTATTACATGGTGAGGTTGAACAACCACCCCATATAATACACCCCATTTCCTCCCAGCCGCACCCCAACATTCTATTACATCCTTCACTCGCAGCATTCCAGACACCGGCTCAGACATACAGGGTACGACACAACTCTCTTCATTTCAAACAAAACAAATAACAGCTGCTCCATTGCCTATGAAGAACTGGAATGATCATTCACATCTCCTACATGTCTCGCTTACACATTCACCCAACATCAACCTCTTAAACTCTCTCTGACAGCAAATAGCATTTACAGAAACTTTGTGACAGGCAAAAACATGAGTCTCAACACACCTCATACCAAACAAAGAAAAGAGACAACAACTAGGTTGTGACTACCAGGTCGGTCCAGTTAGGGCTCCATTCTCCCTCCGACTGTGCCTGTCTCCCAGCTACCACTGCAGATAACACACCAACATTTAATACATTATTCATTCTCAGTATTCCAGTCTTAGCTTTCCAGACACCAGCTCAGGCACACAGGGAAAGGCAGCACACAGGATACTACAGTCTCCTCACTCCTGATACAGGAAGGTGAGCAATACACTTCTACTGTCTGGGAACAGAGGCCTCACAATTCCATCTTGTTCAAGACAGGACCATTCAAGAAGAATACCACTGGCCTCCATTTCTCTGGCTCACTTACGCACAGCATTCATGTGCTACACTTGGTTCACATGCAAACACATAACACATACTCAGGATGTTAACAAGAAGGCCTGGGTGAGCACACTGAGGAGGACCTGCACAAGAGTGGGCCAGTAGGGCTTTAAAGGCATTCCGCCTTTACGGCATGATCACTCTGGACTTTTCACCTTTTGGCAGACCCTATATCTTTGCTGGCTTTAGAACTCTGTGCACAGTACCACTGCTGACCAGTGTGCTCCCCCTTTAATGCTGGTTAAATGGGTTTATTCCTGATTGGCACATTCAACTTGCCTGGCATATGTAAACTGCAGCACCCGTTGTACAATTTACTCAAGTGGTAGTAAACATGGCTGTAGGCCTACACTGTGTACCCTGAATGCTGCTGTGTAAACCTGCAGTGCGACCGGCTGTTTTGACAGCACTGTGTAAAATCCTGCTTTGCAGGTCTGTTGTGCCGCGTGTAACAGAAGTGCAATTCAAAGTGAAAGAACTGAATGCTAAGATGATTTTGGTAGCTACCATGCTTGGCTGCTGAAGAACCCTACTCCTGTCCTCATACACTTTATCTAGGTTTTTTGTGGGTACAGTGCCTGCTTCAAACTGGATTTAAGCGTTAGATGTATCCCCAGGCTCAGGGCCCAGGTTTAGGCTGAAGACGTTTGGCATCTTAAAAATGATGACACACGGCATGCTGGGCCTGTCTACAGGAAGCAAACATGAACTACTGAAAAAATGGGGTTGGGTTGGCCTGGGAATGATTTCAAGACAAATAAAAATAACAGATTTTAGTTTTCTTGTTCTTGGTTTGTTGTGAATCGCAAACAACCCCTCAAAGTCCCGGTGGAAAGTGGACTATGTTTCACTGCAACACAGCAAACATGGCATGCAAGTGTAGCACACTCTTCATTCACATCCTACTTACCCTCACATTATGAGTAATTGGATATTCTTGCTATGACAAGTAGCGCTTCACTGTAGTTTTACTCTTGCGAAAGCTAAGTAATAAAAATGGTATTTATAGATCTCAGTCGGATATAGTAATACATTAGCCATCTTTCTAGGTCAAGCCTGCAGCATGCTGTCGCCTATTGTATCTAAAAAGAAAATTTAAATAAAGCTTTTAAAATTGTCTTCAAGCCTGCCCATTACTTACCATTCATTGGCTTCTTTATCACTCTTTACTCCCTTCTAATCCGGCAGCACTTGCAGGCGTCAGTTGCTGCGTGACTTCCTTGTGTTTCTATGAAGCATGGACGGAGTACAGATTGATTTCACTTCTGTCGGTCCACTGTTTCCGCTTCCAATAGCATACATTTTTTTGTTGCGTTTTTTTATATAGGGTGATCTGACCAGAACGTGTTGGGCGCTTCCCATGAGAAACAGTTACATTACACAAGTTTACTGTCTTATTTTTATGCCAGAAGATTAAGTGTTTTTAACAGAATCACAGGATGTAGAGGCGACACCGCTTGTTTTTTCATCCGAAGCCCTCCAATGTTGCAGTTGTTGAGCCATTAATGCACCACTGTGGGTGGGCTTCAGACAATGCTGGTTTGAGTCTGTAGCAGTAAACACTCAACCATGTGCTTTCACTCTTCTCATTCCCAGGCTGTGACTGGGACAAAATAGGCATAGCCACAAAAATAAAAGTAGCCCACATTAATGATCCAGGTAGTTAAAATAATGTCACAAATTTGCAATTTAAGCCTTTTTTGAACTTGTAAAGACACCCTGTAAGGGTATTTTGCAACGTATAAGAGACGGAATGCATTTGTTTGTTTCAGGCAATGCTTGTGATAATTTCAGGGCAGTCATCAGTAAAACCGCCCTACCTAACCATAAACAGGCCCACAATTAGCCAAAAGGTACCCCTCATACTTACTTTTTAGTCCAGCCCATCTGGTACTGCCTGATTGCCTTATAGGCCAGTCTGACTCTACCCATTATAAATCTCAACTTGGAGACTGCATTGAAGTGGCTGAACAACAACAGGGTCGCTGAAAGGCATGCTGTTATATGACTAGCTATATGACATGGTCATTTCATGCGGTCAAAACTATTAACAAGAATGCCGCCCATTTGCATGTTTAACAGTGAACGCTGCTGCTTTGTAATTTACACTACTCCAATCTACCCCACTTCCCTACAATCTACCCCACTCCAATCTACCCTATTCTACCACATTCTACCCCACTTCACTTTACCCAATATACCCAACCCCAATCTACCCCACTCCAACATACCCAGATCTACCACTCTCAAGTCTACCCCACTCCAATCCAATGTACCCCACTCCACTCAACCCCACTTCCCTCTATACCACTCTAATCTACTACAATCTCCCCTCTAGCCCAATCTCTCTCACTTTAATCTACCCCGCCCCAATCTGCCAGAGTCTACCCAAGTCCACTCTAGCCCAATGCAACCTAACCTACTCCATTCTTCCCCAATGCATTCATCCAAATCTATCTGACTCTACCCCCACACCATCCTACCCCAATTGACCACACCCTAATCTATTCCAATCTATCACACTCCACTTTACCACAATCTTCTCTACTCCTATCTACCTCAGTCTTAAGCACTCCAGTCTACCCCACTCTACTCTATGACAATCATCCCCAATCTATTCCACTTTGGTATACCCTGTTCTAATCCAATCTGTTCTACCCCACTCCAATGTATTCCAATCTGCTTTCTCCCTCCACCCCAATCTACTGCACTACAACCTAAACCACTACACTACGATCTAGCACACTTTTCCACCACTCGAACCCACTTCTTGCTACACCACATTACTCTCCTCTCAGGTGTGTGGAATTTAATAAAATATCTACTTGTCCATGGGGCAGGTTGCTTCATACATCTACTTGTCCTGTCAAAAAATCCTCTAGTCCCTTTGGTGCAATCTAGTGCGGCAACAAATTATGGCAGCAATCTCATTACATAGGAGCTCTGATATAGTCTCTCTGATTATGCCAGGGCTCATACCATAGTAGTGTTTGAATACTTGCAGTCCCCTTATGTTGCCACGTTTCTGCAGATTTACATACTGGGGCTGAAGGTAGTGGTAAGCAATAGTTCCAGGGTTAGAATTCCCTTTTGGGTCTGTGCAAACCTACTAACTTGCATGTTTTAAGGGTTTTCAACAACTTCTCTAATCTTTTTACTTACAGTGAAATTTTGTAAATTTACTCCTGACAATGGTAGAGGTAAACGTTCTTACAGAGTTGGAAAAATAGTGGTTGGAGGGAAAGTGAACCTGCAAACACACAAATTTTCGCATGAACAAATCTACACACGCATATTTGCTCATGCTAAAATGCAGTTCATAAATATTTTTTAGGAGTACTATTTCTTGTCCTACTTCTGTAAATTTTTGGGAATTCACAAAAGCCGCATAGCTGCACTTAATGCAAGGACATATACCATGAGTGCACTTTTGAGACTTTCTTTAATAATTGAGCCCCTAATTTGGTCTGGCGTGACCATGACTTTTGCGTGTATTAAAATTCTGTCTCTCTCTCTCGCTCTCTCTCTGTATCAGCTGACTTCATTGTGAGTGACAGCATTCTGCTCTTTCACAAGGAGCATATCGGTACACAAAGTAGTTTTGTTCAATGCCAGTAACTACTGTGTCAGTGTGTACTTTTGAGACCAAAAGAACAAGTTACTTACCTTCGGTAACGATATATCTGTAAGAGACCTAGATTAGTTATGGATTCCTCACCTTAGAATTACCCTCAGGCGTCAGACTGCATCCAAATAATTTATCTTCAGCAGTCCCCCTGCGCATCGATGGGTGGCGTCGGTCGACTCCCCGTTAGTCGTTGTCGCCGGAATGACGTTGCGGTATCTACTTAGACGCCGCCCTCGTGCGTTGACATCAGTTTGTTACACAACATTCACCGAAAGAAGCACAGAGCCATGCAAGACACTGACCACTGGTGCACAAAACTAGGGCCCTGAAGGGAGTCCCTTACTCTAGAAGTCAGTTCGCAGAATGGGGAAAATGGGTGGGGCGGTGAGGAATCCATAACTAATCTATGTCTCCTACAGATATATGGTTACCAAAGGGTAAGTAACTTGTTCATCTGAAAGAGACAATTAGTTAAGGAGTCCTCACCTTGAACAGGTACCCCAGCAATACCAACTCTGGAGGTGAGTCTGCGAACCAAGTTCACACCAGAAAGTCCTAGAGAACTGAATGGCCAAGAAGCTGTCTCTCTGGACTTGGCTGTCCAGGCAGTAGTGCTTGGCAAACGTGTGCAATGAAGCCCACGAAGCTGACTGACAGATGTCAAGGAGGGAGACTCCATGCCCCGAAGCAGTAGTGGCTGCCGTCGCCCTGGTGGAATGGGCGCACAACCCCACTGGAGGTTCCTTTTTTGCCAAGGAGTTATACATTTTGAAGCAAAGAATGACCCATCGGGAGATGGTCCATTTTTGCACGGTCCGATCTTACTTGGCGCCCGCATAGCCAACAAAGAGCTGGTCGTCCACCTGTATTTGTTTTGTGAGATCCAGATAAAATGAATATATTTTACAACACAAGGGAACCCAAGGTGCAATCGTTAGGGACCTATGGGTAGTACTTTTTTTCACAGAGACAGTGGTCCCTAAGGAAACTAAGTAGATTCAATACAAAATAGTATAAATAGTTCTATATTGATGTCCAGCCGGACAGTTTAATTACATTTAATGAAAAATTTGTATCAAATTTTTTTTTAAAAGATGTAAGTGGGACACCAGCCGGTGCCCGACTCAACACACTCCACCAAAGGGAGACATACAACATAAATTTCCTAGGCAAAACAAAGGGCAGTCTGATTGGCATAAAATATGTACAGACTATTCATAAACTACACATATGCACACACAAATACTGATAGATTAGGGACATTTGCGTATTTTGTCGATGACGTTTCGAACTTCAATTAGTTAAGAGTTCATCTTCAGGACTATTGATCCTTTGCCTATTTTCAGAAGCTAACATAATTACCCATATCAATGGTACAGTTGTAAATTAGCATCAAATTGGACATACAAATACACATAAAGAAAGAAGAAAATAGAACAGAATTATTAGAAAATTAGAAAAATGGCATGTAAGTTACTCACAACTTTGATTACATTAATCCAAAACACTTTACAACAGACAACTTTCCATTGACTCAGTTGTAGGTGACTAGTAACACCAACCCATGCAGCCCATGTGACATGGTTCTCAACCTATACGCAAAATTAAGCAGAAAACAACACAACTCAGTAGACTTCATTCTATACTGGGGGACTATCAACTAGGAGGGCACTGTGCAGCCAGTGTTTAAGGCAAGGTAATACACAACCAGGGGAGCTAAAATCTTATTGAGCTCTGACATTATGTAGGGTTCATGCATTAATTGGTAATGTTTATAGGCTGGCACTTACCAAGCCCGTCAGGTTGGTAGAGGGACCACCACTGGTTTGGGGTACCTTGAATTACCTGTAAATTAAGGAGACTGCGTGTTACGCCCATTCTAACGCTGTGTAAAACCGAGGCAACGTCCCCTTCTGGAAACCGGATCCCTATTGTGGACGTTTCCTGCTTTGCTAACGGTAAGCACATTATGTGTAGTGTGGTTATGAAGTGCCGACCTACACGTCATGGAGTTGGTTGCTTATATGTAATTTCAACCGTTGTCTCCCCAGGATTCTTATTTTTAAAATGTGCTTCTATCAAGGACCGTATTAACCGGCATAATTCCCGCTTACAAGTCCCAACAGGCAATACATAATTCGGTAAGCCTATTCGTTCAATCAACTGATCCTCGGTTTTACACAGCGTATAGGTTGAGAACCATGTCACATGGGCTGCATGGGTTGGTGTTACTAGTCACCTACAACTGAGTCAATGGAAAGTTGTCTGTTGTAAAGTGTTTTGGATTAATGTAATCAAAGTTGTGAGTAACTTACATGCCATTTTTCTAATTTTCTAATAATTCTGTTCTATTTTCTTCTTTCTTTATGTGTATTTGTATTTCCAATTTGATGCTAATTTACAACTGTACCATTGATATGGGTAATTATGTTAGCTTCTGAAAATAGGCAAAGGATCAATAGTCCTGAAGATGAACTCTTAACTAATTGAAGTTCGAAACGTCGTCGACAAAATACGCAAATGTCACTAATCTATCAGTATTTGTGTGTGCATAGGTGTAGTTTATGAATAGTCTGTACATATTTTATGCCAATCAGACTGCCCTTTGTTTTGCCTAGGAAATTTATGTTGTATGTCTCCCTTTGGTGGAGTGTGTTGAGTCGGGCACCGGCTAGTGTCCCACTTACATCTTTTAAAAAAAAATTTGATACGAATTTTTCATTAAATGTAATTAAACTGTCCGGCTGGACATCAATATAGAACTATTTAGTCTATTTTGTATTGAATCTACTTAGTTTCCTTAGGGACCACTGTCTCCAGATAAAATGAAAGCACACGTTTTGGATCCAGACAGTGGAGCCTATCTTCCTCTTTCGAAGGATGGGGGGACAGAAAGAAGGTGGGCAAAGTGATGGTCTGTCCTAATGTGGAAAAAGGTAAAAACTTTGGGAAGGAAAGGAGGCCTAGTGCGAAGGACAACTTTGTACGGATAAACAGCCAGGAAAGGAGGTTTAGAAGAAAGGGCTTGAAGCTCACTCACCTTGCAAGCAGAGGTGGTGGCTACTAGAAGGGCAGTTTTGAGTTTCAGAAGTCTGAGAGGACAGTTATGTAGCAGCTCGACTGGAGCGCACATAAGATAGGTTAGAACAAGGTTCAAGTCCCACTGGGGCATTACGAAAGGAATTGGAGGAAACAAGTGAGTAATGCCCTTAAAGAAGCGATTTACGATAGGGTACTTGAAAAGAGAAGGCTGGTTAGGCAGCCGAAGGAAGGCCGAAAATAGCCTTTGAGCCTATGCAGGGCCAAAGAAAGAATGAAGAGGGAAAACCTCTGAAAGGGGGGCAAAAAGGGGATCCACAGGTATTGCTGTGCACCATGCCACAAACTTGTTCCATCTCCAGGCGTATACCATTTTAGTGGAGGTACGCCTGGCTGCCCAGATAACTTTACAGACTTTATGAGGAAGGATGAAAGCTATCAACTGCCGCCGCTCAATCTCCATGCAAGGAGGTGGAAGCTGGAGAGGTTTGGATGGAGGACCATCCCTGCTGCTGTGACAGAAGATCCTCCTGAAGGGACAGTCCGATCGGAGAATCGATGGCCATGTGTATGAGCTCGGGATACCGGACTCTTAGGGGCCTATTAGGATGACGGGCGGGCTTTGTCCGCCCGCCATCCCATTGTGTGAAGGGACTGCCCGCCATAAGGGCGGAGGTCCCGTGGGGGGTATTAGGATGTGCCCCCCACAGTGGCGGGCCATCCTGTATCTTTACCATTGCTGTGGGTGGTGCTGGTAAAGATACATGTTGTGCATTTCAAAGATCAACATAACAGGCACCGCGTGGTGCCTGCCACGTTGTTCTTTGAAATGCTGGGGGGTACCATAGGTACCCCCCATGTGCACCCCCCGGAGTCCCTGGAGGCCCGCAACGGGCCCCCGCAGGGAGTCTCCGCATGCCTTTTCTTGACATATGCCCATACTAATATTGCTGGCGGTGTCTGATAGACACCACCACCATATTAAACCTTTTCCGCCACAGTGGCAAGGCGACTGGGGCGGGGAAAGCGGCGGACAGTCTTTCTGTCCGCCGCTGACCCCCAGCCATACTAATATGGCGGGGGTTCATTCCGGAGCGGATGGCGGGCGGATTGCCCCCGCCAGGCCGGGATGACCACCGCTGGCCTGGTGGGGCAATCCGCCCGCCATCCTAATGGGCTCCATAGTGCCCAATACAGAGCCACAAGAATGACTTGGGCCTGGTCGCGCTTGATCTTCTTAAGCACTCTAGGCAGAAGTGATATAGGCATTGAAGATCGCAACTCCACTTGCGACGAAAAGGGTCGCCGAGCGAGTGCCGCCTTGGAAATTCCAACGTGCAAAATTGCTGACATTGCATGTTCTCTTCGGTGGTGAATAGATCTAACCAAGGCTCTCTCCCCTGCTGAAAGAGACCTTGCACCACCTCCGAGTGAAGCCGCCATTCGTGATCCATCATGCACACGTGGCTGAGTTTGTCCATCCTGGTGTTCAGAGAACCTGCCAGGTGTTGAACCACCAAAGCAATTACCTAATGTTCCAGCCATGTCCAGAGGCGCAGAGCATCCTGACATAGGGTCCACGACCCCAACCCACCCTGTTTGTTTTAGTACCACTGGGCGGTGGTGTTGTCCGTGAACACTATTCTTCCCCGGACAGAGGGAAGTAATGCCTTCAGTGCAAGACCAATTGCCTGAAGCTCCAGAAGGTTGATATGGAGCTCGGACTCCGCCAGAGACCAGAGGCCTCTGATCTCTGCCTCTCCCATGTGGCCGCTCCGCTCCAGCAGTGGTACATCTGTCACCACTGTGAACTTCGGTTGAGGAAGGGAGAGGGATCTGCATTGACCCAATCCTGTTTCATCAGCCACCACTGCAATTGGCGTGCAGTGCCCTCCGAGATCCGGACACAATCGGAGAGATTCCCTTGATGCTGTGCCCACTGGAACTTCAGGTCCCACTGCAGAGCCCGCATATGCCACCTGGCATAGTCCACCACCAGGATGCAGGAAGCCAGTAGCCTCATGGTCATTCTGACCGAAACCCGGGATAGAGGCTGAAAGATCGGAATCATAGACCGAATAGCCCAGACTCTCTGCTTGGTAGGATAAGCCTGAAACTGCGCTGTGTCCAGAACCGCTCTGATAAACAGGAGCTTGTGAGAGGGAATCAGGTGTGACTTCGACACATTGATAGTGAACCCCAGCAAATGCAGGAGGTCGGCCGTAGTTTGAAAGTGGGAGATGACCGCCGCCAGTCGTTGAGATAGGGGAAGACTGGAATCCCTGATCTGCGCAGAAGAGCTGTGACCACCGTCATCACTTTCGTGAACACCCAAGGGGCGCTGGTAAGGCCAAAGAGGATCACGGTAAACTGAGGGTGCTTGTGGCATACCGTGAACCAGAGGTAACGCAGGTGGGCTGGCAGGAAGGGGATGTGAAAATAAGCGTGCTGCAAGTCCATCGCTACCATCCAGTCATCAAGGTCAAGGGCAGACAGAACCTGAGCCAGAGTCAACATTTTGAACTTCTCCTCCCGGAGCCGCCCCTGTTAGTGATATAAGACGGGAATATGCCCGGATGATTGTGAAAAACACAAGCATCTCTGGTGTAGAGCTCTCGCTTCTTTAGACCAAATAAAACAAAAGTTTATGTGCAGACCTATTTATAAATTGGGACTTCTGGAAACATATTGTAAATGAAACAGGTTTCTAGAAATTGGGGTATGTGTGAGCAGAGTTATCAAAATGTACATTAATAAAGTGGATGGATGGGTTGATGGGTAGATTGTACAGTTGAATATATTGGTGAATAATTCGTGTAGTAGAGCCTTAGGAAGCAAAATGGCAGACGGACTTCCCTGCTTACAGAAAAATACGCTGAAGGTTGTATTAACATAACATAACATCAATCATATGACAAAACGACATGATATGAAATGCAATAAGGCCCTTTTCAAAGATGATCACTAAAGTAAATGTAACTGAATTACCTTAAGTCGATATATATGTATATATGTAACTGATAAGTTTGGCATTCATCAAATGTTTTTCATCTTTGGATCTGTACACAAAGTCAGAGCACAGCAGACTACCAGCTTTCCTGCTGACTGGCACACACCAACCATCAGTGATGCAAACTCCTCAATTTTACAGAGGCTTGAGGGAGAGCTGGTGGGAAACCTATCATTTGCGGCTCCTGTTTGGTACTAATGTTTCCTAATGAAGGCCGAAAAGGCTTATGATACTGCTTCTGTCTAACATACCATGCAAACATAGTGTTCTACCTTGTGTACTCCATGTTTGCAAAAGCACACTAGGACTTCTGGATACAGATCTTGTTTTGGAAAAAAGGTATATGTAGGGAGACATCCAGAGCATTTCGTGCACCGTGATCCTCTGAGATTTCATCTTCCCAACAACTCTCTCCAACCAGGAATGAGTCCAACGGTGTTCACCACTCACTTTAACAGATCCTGCTTTGTCTGGGGCAGAAGCATACATGAATTGTAATTATAATGGAAAGTTCTTATTTTCCTTTTGCCAAACATTTTACAACAGGAATATAACGGACCTTCTGTTTTTTTTCTCCAACTTTCGATAGTATAAAATCTCACAGAAGTGTAGAATCCTTATTTTAGGATTCATTCTAAAAGTCTTTGCTCTCTGAGATCGCCAAATACCCTGTATCGTGGATGGCAGAGGTAGAATTTCAGGTGTGACTTCTAACCCCGTGGTTTTCAAATGGAAGGTGTACTCGTTCCTTCAGTTGATGCAACTAAGCTACAGCTCTCTGAAGCTTATAGCCTTCCATTTTCTGATGTGATTACTTCTAATCCTTTGCTCTGTGAGGTTTAAGACCTTGTTCAGTCACATAAGATTACCAAAAGTCTTAGATCTGAGACCTTGCTCTCACAGACGACACAGAGAGGAATTTAGTTTGAGGTATGAATGCAACTCCTTTCGTCTCTCATGTAGGAAGTTCTGATTGACTCTTGGGGAAGGCCTCCAGCCTTCTGCTATCCATGACCACTTTGGTCACAGGTGCTTTTTTATGCTAACTGCTCTTATAAATTTCTGTTCAAAGTTCCCAGGACATAATGAGGCCCGTGCAGCTACTGCCTCACACAAAGGGTTACCAACACCATCTATGATCTGATGGGATTGGAAAGACTGTGTGGTAAGTCTTCCAAGATGGGGATTCTGGTTCTCTCAGATTTGACTATCAAGTGTTGACTATCAAGTGTTTTCATTTCACTATCAAGTGTTTTCCATTTGAGACAGGTGCTTTGACTCTCAGATTTGACTGACAAGTCATTCTCCTCTGAGACAGGTGTTGTGATTCACTCAGATTTGAATGACAAATCTTCACTTTGGCGGAGATCTTTTGTTCCTTGCCTAGTATGTGTTGATGTCAAAGTGAAGTGTGCAGATTAAAATAGGGGTGGGATTCCTCTAAATTACTTTATTCAGGGAGGACACTTGCCTAATTAAAAAGAATATAGGAGGGGCGACAATCTGGCTACAATGTGTTAGAAATGCGCTCTACTCCGAGGTGGTCTATATGTTTCTCGCCTGGTAGTCACGAATGATCTGTGGCGATTCCTCCGGACCGTTTGTGAAGAACTATCTACAAATTAATGGTAATATGTGCAACTAGATACCATAGAGTGGTTCTATGGGAGTATTATCTGCAGATAAGAAGTCAACCTTTGAAGGAGACATAGGGAAAAAACATTATATAGTATTATATAATATATATATATATATATATAGCTGTGATCCAACTTGCCTTTAACAACAACCACTCTATTTAAGTTCCATATGCGGTAATCCTGAGTTTTAACAGCATTCCTAAATACTTTTATAACCTTAGTAGGTTTCATGAATTTTGAACTAGCACTACCCATTAAACCAGGACGTTTTATCATAACCAGATCTCCAGCCATTACCTTGGTTGTTTTCACACTTTTCTTTGCCTCAAAATAACACTTTCTTGCCCTAGCTTTCTCTTCTTCTTTCTTTTTGATCTCAACACCATCACATATATTTTCTTTACCTCTGCTTATTTCGTACTTGTTGATCCATCCCGGTTCCACACTAGTGTTGCATTTCTATCTAGGACCCTAATTCGATATTTCCGATTTATGCCCTTATATGGCTATAATAAATAATATCCTTATAAAGGCATAAGAATCATATCCATATTTAGTCGTAGCCCATGCAATCCAAATTAAGCAAGGCTACTTCCCCAGACTCCTAGAGAGTACAACAAGTTCTTTAAACAAACCAAACCTCCAGCAACCTGGGAATTCCCCATGCTTCTGTTTTGATTTGTCCTAGAACTCCTGCGAGCACTGAAAAGAACGGCCAGTTCTTAGTGACATCTTTTATTGACGTCTTAAGTCCAACCTTAAGTCAAACCCGGCACCTTTCAGGTATAAATATACCAACGTTGCCTTAAGCAAACACATGGTGGTTTGGAGCAGAGTGGCTATCTACTTACCCGAGAGCCCAGCTGATGCGAGAGCCCACTGACGCCCCCCTCCCTTTTGACTCACTGAGACAGACGCTGTCTTTTTCTCCAGCCGAGAAAATCCAGCTCCAGTGTTTCCAGCTGCCCTTGCGGGTTGCTGGGATATCGAGTCTTGAGAGAGAGATACCAGACCTCCTGCATTCTATTACCGAGGTACGGAGCTGACTAAACCCTTAAAGGGAATTCTTGATTCAGATTCTTGGCAAAACCAACTTAACTTAAACTGCTACTTACTTCCTCCTTCCCACGTATTAGGCTTAGGTCAGGTACACCGGGGTAGGCGTATTTAGAAGCACCAGTTTAGTACGTTAGTCAATGTTTTTATGTATGTATATATTTTATCTATTTTAAAGTATCATATGGCTAAGAAACCATATCAATGCTTTTACAGTATTATTTTATAATACTCCTTTTAATGTACGCACTTTACTTCACTATGAGTATTGCAATTGTGGCAATTCATTTCTCTTGCATGAGAAAGAAGACTGCTCAATAAATAACACCTTTTATTGAAAACACCCTTCTCTCTATTTCTCTGCACTCTGGTGAAACTAAGTATGTACAATTGACTGAGTGAAATAGCTGTTTATTGTTTTCACACGACTCTAGAGATACACTCCTGTTCTTGGGGAGCAAAGTTGTCATGTTTTATGGTTGTCAGAAGCTAATCCCTTCTTGTCTATTGTAGGAAGGTAGATCCCTGACTATGGTTGCCCCCAACTTTTTGCCTGGTGTTTTGCTGGTTTTCTGACTTAGTTGACCTGGGACCCTGCTATTCAGGGCCCCAGGCCTACTGCTCTCTCTGTAAAATGGATTCCATGTCACTCCTATGGCAGGCCTTAACAATCCTGAAGGCAGAGTGCTTGGAATCGTGTGAGATGGTGCTCTGGCATGAGCTGAGCCTGTCTGCGGCTTTCGGGATCTATCCCTTAGCCGTTTCCATGATATCGCATACCATATACTCTTAAGTGCATTATAATCCTCGCGGTTATATACCAACTCTGGTATCGCTTTATCAAAACATGTCGAGTAAGGTGTCATACGAATTGGAATACTAACCCCTCGCCAATTCTGGCGACGGGGTTAGCATTCCACCTTTCTAGAGGGACACGACATGTATGTAACCCCTAACCCCGGTTAAAGTCAGACATAGCCTCAGCTCCACAAAATGGATGCTGCCACCGAGACACAAGTCTGCCCTCCTGCTGCTGGGAGTCCTCCCAGAGCAGGAGGCAAGGACAAAGGGTTTCCTGCCAGGGGCGGTGCCAGCACCGTCCCAGACAGGGTTTTGTGTATTCCAGGTAGGCAGGGCTACAGAGGAAGGTGACTGCAAGTGGCACCCCGGTGCTCACTGTGCATAGGCTGGCTTAAACCAGTTCCAGGGACACTCCAGACCCTGTGCTGGGGAAAAGCCCGCCAAGGAAGTGGGTGTAAGCACCCCCCTCCTGGTCCCACCCCTAGGGCAGGACTTAGTCGCGTGCCAGCCCCCTTTTCCAAGATAAAGGTAGAGACTGGCCCCCTTCCAAGACAGATCATCTTTGAATCCTGAAACTACTTTCCACGAAAGGAACTCAAGACTTCTTCCTAAGATTTCTCCCTTGTGACTAAGGAGTAGTCACCCTGCATCCGCAGGCACCATCTTAAGAACACTGCGGTCTGCTGCAAGTCTCTCCTCCGGATCAAGACTGCCCAGCTCGACGAGAACCGGCTTCCCTGGCACCTCTGACCTCTACCTGCATCATCAGTCACGCTGAGATTCGTGGGTGTGACGAGACCTCGAGGGACCGGCCATCTTCAAGACTGCACGACTTCTTTCCAGCAAGCCCGCCGAGTAATTTCCTGGTGAGTGCTTTGGGGTCCGAGAAGCCCCGACCCTGAGCAGCTCCAGCACCGAAGTGCAGCCTCCCAGCATCTCCACGATCTGCGTGGGGCCCTTCTGCTTTTTGCTGCTCACCGCGTTGTTTGGCTACTAGCCCGCTGGCTTGTGGCCTTCTGAACGACGCCCGACGACATTTCTGCTGCTGGTCTGGTTGCTCCAGGCTGGCCCTTGCTCCCTTCCAAAAGAGGAGCACCCCGGACCCTCCTGGTCCACTCAAGACGCCATTTTGAGTCCACCGCGTGGGCTTGAATTAGCCAAGGCTTGTTGCCCAATCCTGGGTAACTTCGACGCCGACAGCTTCATCCATCGTGGGACAGCTCGCCTCTCCATCCTGGTCGCCGACAACGCCTCCTGGTCCGTGAGATCTGCAGAGCCAGCGTCGCCCACTCACCTACTCGAGGTGACTTCGCCCGGTGCCATCCTGGTGCCCACTTAATCACTGGCTAGTGATTCAAGAACTTGGTCCCCTCTGCTTTCAGGTTTCTTCTTCCTCGATCCAGGCTTGGATCCAACGAACTTTCCTTCACTGGTCGCCTGCCAGCAACTTCCTTCTTCCAGGCTCCTGGTCCGGCAACGAGATCCCCGACGTCTTTTCAGACCTATGCAGCTGCAGCCCCTGGGCTAGGTAACTTCGGCACTTCGGTGTCCCAGCATAGCCTCACTATCCTAGGGTCAGGATCCACTGTCGTTTTCTTCCTACCAGGTCGGGTTCGCCCGTGAACACTAACTTTGCCTTTACTAGCTCCCATAGACTTTGTCCCGCATCCCGCGTGAGAGTGCACACTCTGCACCCGAGTCCCCTAGGCCTCCTAGAAGTAATCTAACGATTCTATAGTCAAGTCCTAGCGAGTCCAAAGCCTATTAGTACTGTACTTACCTGCTAGTAATTTCGCATTCCACTTTTAAAGTATATGGTTTTTCGTGCTCCTCGGGCATTTATGTATAACGTGCTAACTTAAGTATTTTCGTAAGAGTTTTGTTGTGTGCCTAGCACCCTGTCCTCATAAAGAGTACAGGGTTGTTGTGATTCTAATAAATACACTGTTTATTTTCATAACACTTGTGTGGTGTCCTTTCACTGGGTGTTCAAGGGGTAATGTGATGGTAAAACAGCTGGCTTAACACGCCCTCTAGAGTCTTAGCCTTAGACTGCTCGTATCCATGCTACTAGGATAGCTGGTCTATAAGGTTGACTTACAACCAATCATCAATAAGGGTTGTTTGGACTGATATATAGTGATCACTAGAATAGTGAACACTGCACATCAGGCCAACTTCTCACATTGGTGAGCAGCGGTTGGGATTTGAGCTTGCTGTTGTTTTACCACACATGCCCTAAGAATATCTTGTGAAAGATCACATAAGTACTAAAGGTACATATAACTTAGCTTAGAATACTCTGAGTTCTACTGAACCAGCTGTTGTAGCTCCTAGGGCTTAGCACACCCTAAACTACAACTCTAGCAAGGGATCAGTAGGCAAACATATAGTGTAGGTAAGTGCACCACTTACACCTCACTAGAAAAGCATGTCTACCCAGGGAGATTCTACTGAGACTCCCCTGGTCAGTGTTGACCCTCCACAGGTCACTTCAAGATATGCAGCTCTCAGTTTCCAGGAGATGAGACAGATCTGTGTCTCCAGAAAACTGAAGCAGGGGTCTAACCCCACCATTCCCTTTTTAATAGGCCTCTTAGAGACTTATGATGCGAGAAAGCTTTCTCAGCTAGATGGGAATATGCCAGCCTTAGAGGGTACCTCTGGGGATCCAGACCTCCCCAACATTGCCAATGCAGTTGAGGAGGAGGAGGATCAGGAGGAACTCTCTGGGGATGAGGTAGACAAAGGTCTTGAGGTAGTCAGAAGGCTAACCAGGACCAACTTAGACTTACTTGGGCTAGGATCTGGGGGACCCCCAGTACTAACCCGAAGTGGGCCTAACCTTGGAGTTAGGAGAGATAGATCTCTTTCTAGGGACTCCAATAGATCTCTGCACTCTAATGCCTCTTCTCAGGGGAGAAGGAATCCTCCACAGAGGAGATTTACTTCCCCTCAGAGAAGGGAGCATGAAGCTAGGATGAGACAAGCTGAACTGAGGATTGAAAGGGAAGAAATTGCCCTGGCCAAAGAGAAGCTTGCCCTGGCAAGAGAGCAGCAGATGAGTGGGTTAGCTCCCACTGGTGGCAGCAATCTCCCAAGAGATAGAGAGAAGGGTTTAGATACTAAACACCTGACTAAGATAGTGCCCCCCTTTAAGCAAGGGGATGATATCCAGAAATGGATGGCTGCTCTGGAGAGGGCCTGCACTGTGCAGTGCATTCCCCAGAGTCAGTGGGCAGCTATACTGTGGCTCTCCTTTGATGGTAAAGGTAGAGATAAGCTCCTCACTACAAGAGTGGAGGATGCTAATGATTACCAGGTCCTGAAAAATGCACTGGTTGATGGGTTTGGCTTAACCACTGAGCAGTACAGGTTGCTGTTCAGAGACACCCAGAAAACTCAGTCTCAGGACTGGTCTGACTTTGTTGATTGTGCCACTAAGGCTTTGGAAGGCTGGCTACTGGGTAGCAAGGTTACTGACTTCACAGGATTGTATAATCTTATTATGAGAGAGCAAGTCTTAAATAATTGTCAGAACCAGTTATTACACCAGCACCTGGTAGACTCTGATCTGACCTCTCCACAAGAATTGGGTAAGAGGGCAGACAAATGGGTCAGAACCAGGATTAGGCCCAAGAACCAAGGTGGTGACCAGAAAAAGGAATCAACCAAGCCTCAAGAGAAGGGTGGGAATAAATCTACAGATCAAACCACATCAGGGCCCCAAAAATCCTCTGAGGGGGGTGGGTCCCAGAATCCTTCCAATAACCAGAAGAAACCTTATTGTTATCCCTGTAAACAGGTGGGTCATTTAAAAACTGACAGCAGTTGCCCAAAGAATAACAATAAGGAGAACATACCCCCAAGTAACATTCCCAAACCTCCTGTTACTACTAGTAGTAATCCCCCAGGTGGTGGGAGTGCCCCCAAGAATTTGGGTGCATTTACTTTGGGAGTTCCTGGGGACTCTGGCCTAACCAGGTCCCCTGACTTAGATACTCTTGTCTGTGAGACTGGCATGGGGTTTGCCAACTTCACAACTTGTCCCAACACTTTGGGCAAGTACAGACAGGAGCCCCTCATCAATGGTATAAAAGTTGAGGCCTATAGAGATACAGGGGCTAGCATCACTATGGTGACTGAGAGTCTAGTCCCCTCAAGGCAACTTTTACCTGGTGCCACATACCAGGTGACCAATATTGATGGAGTACAGAGAGATCATCCCATGGCAGTGGTCAATCTCAGCTGGGGAGGTGTCACTGGCCACAAGAGAGTGGCAGTGTCACCAAACTTGCCTGTAGATTGCCTACTGGGGAATGATTTAGAGCTCTCAGCCTGGGCTGAAGTTGAGCAAGAAACCCATTCTAAAATGGTAAACACCCATGGTAAGGTTAGTGGGGCGGTGATAGCCACAGCCCCAGTCCAAGATGTCCTCCCTGAACAGGTCAGGAGGGTTGTTCCAGTCACAACCCAATCTCAGACAACTTCCTTCCCAGAACAGGTTGTCAAGGCTGTCATGGTAACAGCCCACACCCAAACTGAGCCCCCTCCTGAAAGGTTGGGAGAGTTGTGATGGCCACAGCTCAAACTCAGACAGATGATAGTGTTGTGAAGCCTGAAACTATGGATCACTCCACTCAGACAGAGAGTATTGAGGAGGAAGAGAAATCTCCCTCCCACCAGACTTTGGGAAAGGATCAGCCTCCTCAGGGAACTGATCTGACCCCTTGTGAAGAAACTGCCACAGAGGGAGTCAGGCCTAGCCTGGCAGAACCCCTGATGTCAGTGGACCCTTCCAAGGTGGGACCCAGTCTGGAGCAGGTAACCTGCCCCTCTCTACCCTGCCTCAGTCAGCCCAGGGCTGTAGAGGTCAGGGAGGCCAGTGGTGGACCCCAAAGGGCCCCCTGTCCAAAAGAATCCCCCAATCAGCAGATTAAGGGCACTGAAGCTAGCAGTCCTAGCCAAGTGAAAATAAAACCAACTCCTGAGGGATCCCCCTTAAATTAGTTAGGGACCTCCCACAGATGGACACTGTTGGGCACAGCCAGACCTGGGACCTAAGGGCCCCAAACCTGACCTGTCCCTCCAGTAAGCCAACAGAGGGACCCAACCTCCAGCTGTAGGTAGCCAGAGGTTGACCCTGAGAGCCCAAAACAACTCAGTCTTGGAGAGAAAGGCCTCTATGGTAGAAAATGATTGGAGGAAGCTGAGCCCAAAATTAGTGGAGCCTCACTTCAGTACTCCATTTCAGCACCAGCCTTTTACTTTGCCAAAACAAACCACAGGTAGAGATTCCCTATGGTGGAGACCCTCAGATACCCTTAGGGTGAGGGATTGCTTAGTGGACCATGAGACAGGGGGTACCCATGCTAGTGCAGGTACTTCCTTATATGGCCACTGAGGCAATATAGGCTTACCTGGCCAAGGATAGCCTTATCTCCTTTCGTTTGGGGGGGGGGGGGGGGGTTATGTAGGAAGGTAGATCCCTGACTATGGTTGCCCCCAACTTTTTGCCTGGTGTTTTGCTGGTTTTCTGACTTAGTTGACCTGGGACCCTGCTATTCAGGGCCCCAGGCCTACTGCTCTCTCTGTAAAATGGATTCCATGTACCCTAGGTACATATCCAATTGGATACTGAGTCACCTTATCAGTCCCTGTACAGTGTACCTTAGGTACCCAGGGCATAGGTGTACCCAGGGCCTACCAGGGGCTGCAGCATGTATTATGCCACCCCTGGCTGGCCATCCAAATCTGACACAACTGGCTGCTTGACAGCTGGGGCAAGGTGGTGTAATCACCCTTTGCTTTAGATATAGTATACCTATATCTAACCCTAAAATGGACACACAGATCTCCTATCAGTCACTCCTATAGCAGGCCTTAACAGTCCTGAAGGCAGAGTGCTTGGAATCGTGTGAGATGGTGCTCTAGCATGAGCTGAGCCTGTCTGCGGCTTTCGGGATCCATCCCTTAGCCGTTTCCATGATATCGCATACCATATACTCTTAAGTGCATTATAATTAGGGCTCCCGGTTTTCCGTTTTTACGGATTTTTACTTATAAATACAGACGGAAATCTATTTTTCCTTTGTCTGTATTTATATTTAGAAACGGAAAAATACTGGAAAATGTTGTCATACTGCCATGCTAAAATCCAGCTAAGCCCCCTTCCTGCTTCTGGAAATTCCTTCCCGGGCGCGCACACAGCAGCACCCTAGTACTTCACGTCTTTTGAAAAACCATTTACTTGTTAACGAGGCTTTGTTGTTTCACCCCATGCCGTAGCCTCCCCCAACGACCCTGACTCCTCCTGTCCCAGGCCCCATACAGTGCACGTAGTAAGCACTTCTATTCACAGTGCTGCATATGAAAGAAAACAACATGATCCGGCGATCAGTATCCAAACGGCACTGGCAGCAGAATCACAGGGATGACAAACGGTAACATTTAATTTTGCCTGGGGTTATGACAATACTTGCACCAGAGCGGCTAAGGAGCCACCTTGTAGCCTACAGTCTGTGAGAGACACCCCTTTCTTGCCTCTTGGCCAGTACCTGCTTTGTCTACAAACATAGCCTGGCAGCTCTTGAGACTGTGTGTGCAAAGTAAGATCTTTCATTAGATTTGTTACTGGTTCCTGGTGTGTTGACCTTCCCGTAGGCCTACACAGCATGTGTGTGCAGCAGCAACTGATACTGTGGAAATGAGCCAGTCATGACCTCTGTCACTCGAGGGTTAGGCACCAAAGTCCACGCCAAGAGCGACATTCAGGGGAACCCGAAGGCCTTTTTAAGGGATAAAATGCAGCCTTACTCTGCCACGGCTGTCTGAATAATAACACCAAAATTTAGTATATGCAATATGAACATTTCCTATAGTTGATCTAATATAATAAAGTTTGGGGTGATGGGAGATCATTTTGATATGCTTTATGAAGCGCCCACATCACCTTGTAGCCACTAGCTAGGCCTCTAATGTAAAAACACATATGAAGAAAGTATTATTAAAACAATACAATTATATAATTTGTAGCTTCTTTTAATTATTTCGTTTTAGTTTATAACCGAGCAAAACAGTATGTTTTTAATTCACTCACTTGGCAAAAAAGATTAGTCCCGTAGCTGGCAAATTTAACGAGAATCCTTAGGCAAATATATCATTAATCTGAAAGGTGGCGGGCCAGTGACAATGCAGGATAAGCCACGACCTAATATCACCCAGAGGCTTCAGAGCTGGTTACGGCGCGTCTCTGTAAGCACCTTCACCCCCAAAACAATGTCAGCCTTCAGCCTGCCCTCTGAGGTGCCATGTGGTCCCACGTCAGCAGGACACCGTGCTACCAACCTTGGGGTTTCCTCTTATTGATCACTGTTGTCAGGTGTGTCTATGCACTAGTAGTGCAGAGATTCCAGGAGGATGTCTTTCCCCCTGTGTAATGTGCAATTACCGAAGGGTCACCTGGCAGTCAGTGGAGCCCCTCCTCCCCCAAACATAATTTTGGTCCCAGGCAGCCAGTTTGATTCAGAGAGCAGATCGCTGTCCACCGAGGCCAGTCTCCTCTGCAGCAAAACCAGCAGAGCGGACTGGCAAGAAGTTGAAGTTCTCAACGAGTACTAAACGACAGATGAAGAATAACTAAACCCTATTCACATTTCAGACGTTTTATTCCATATTGCATTGAAAGTGTATAAAGAGTGAAAAAATGCAAAGGACAGTATAAATCGCTAGTGTAAGTGAGCGCATGTGTGCATTGTCAATTTAAATAAATGTGGAAAAATACTAGCTGTAGCGTCGTCTTTTACTTGTGGCACAAATAAATGTGGATAAATACAGAAAAAATGCCCAAAAAATAAATATGGATAAATACAGACGGAAATGGCAAAAAAATAAATACCATAAAACCGGGAGCCCTAATTATAATCCTTGCGGTTATATGCCAACTCTGGTATCGCTTTATCAAAACATGTCGAGTAAGGTGTCATACGAATTGGAATACTAACCCCTCGCCAATTCTGGCGACGGGGTTAGCATTCCACCCTTCTAGAGGGACACGACATGTTGGTAACCTGTAACCCCGGTTAAAATCAGACAGAGCCTTAGCTCCACAAAATGGATGCTGCCACCGAGACACAAGTCTGCCCTCCTGCTGCTGGGAGTCCTCCCAGAGCAGGAGGCAAGGACAAAGGGTTTCCTGCCAGGGGCGGTGCCAGCACTGTCCCAGACAGGGTTTTGTGTATTCTAGGTAGGCAGGGCTTCAGAGGAAGGTGACTGCAAGTGGCACCCCGGTGCTCACTGTGCATGGGCCGGCTTGAACCAGTTCCAGGGGCACACCAGACCCTGAGCTGGGGAAAGCCCGCCAAACGAGAGGGGTGTAACCACCCCCCTCCTGGTCCCACCCATAGGGCAGGACTTAGTCGCGTGCCAGCCCCCTTTTCCCAGATAAAGGTAGGAGCAGGCCCCCTTCCAAATTAGATCATCTTTGGAATCAAGACACGACTTTCTGCGAAAGGACATCAAGATTTCTTCTTCAAGATTCTCCCTTGTGGCTAAGGAGTAGTCACTCTGCATCCGCAGGCACCATCGCAAGAACACTGCGGTCTGCTGTAAGTCCTTCCTCCGGAATCCGACTGCCCAGCTCGACAAGACCCGGCTTCCCTGGCACCTCCGACCTCTACTCACCTCTACAGCCAAGCTGAGAACCGTGAGTGCGACGAGACCTCAAGGGACCGGCTATTGCCAAGACTGCACGACTTCTTCACAGCAAGCCCCCTGGGTAATCTACTGTCGAGTGCTTTGGGGTCCGAGAAGCCCCGACCCTGAGCAGCTCCAGCACCGAAGATCAGCCCCCCAGCATCTCCACGATTGGCATGGGGCCCTTCTGCTTTTTGCTGCTCACCGCGTTGTTTGGCTACTAGCCCGCTGGCTTGTGGCCTCCTTAACGATGCCCGACGACATCACTACTGCTGGTCTGGTTGCTCCAGACTGGCCCTTGCTTCCCTTCTTCAGTGAAGCACCCCGGACCCTCCTGGTCCACTCCAGACGCCATTTTGAGTCCACCGCGTGGGCTTGAATTAGCCAAGGCTTTGTTGCCCAATCCTGGGTTCTTCGACACCGACAGCTTCATCCATCGTGGGACAGCTCGCCCCTCCATCCTGGTCGCCGACAACGCCTCCTGGTCCGTGAGATCCGCAGAGCACAGCGTCGCCCACTCACCTAGTCGAGGTGACTACCATGCGGTGCCCTCCTGGTGCCCCCTGACTACTGGCTAGTAGTCACGAACTTGGTCCCCTCTGCTTTCAGGTATCGTCCATCTTCAAGATCCAGGCTTGGATCACTTCGAACTCTCTTAACTGGTCGCCTGCCAGCATCTTTCTTCCAGGCTCCTGGTTCGTCAACGAGGATTCCCGACGTCTTTTGAGACATATGCAGCTGCAGCCCCTGGGCTAGGTAACTTCGGCATTTCGGTGCCCCAGCATAGCCTCACTATCCAAGGGTCAGGATCCACTTTCGTTTTCTCCCTACCAGGTCGGGTTCGCCCGTGAACACTAACTTTACCTTTACTAGCTATCATAGACTTTGTCCCGCATCCCGCGTGAGAGTGCACACTCTGCACCCGAGTCCCCTGGGCCTCCTAGAAGTAATCTAACGATTCTATAGTCAAGTCCTAGCGATTCCAAAGCCTATTAGTATTGTACTTACCTGCTAGTAATTCCGCATTCCACTTTTAGAGTATATGGTTTTCCGTGCCCCTCGGGCATTTGTGTAAATTGTGCTAACTTAAGTATTTTCGTAAGAGTTTTGTTGTATGCTTAGCTCCCTGTCTCATAAAGAGCCAGGGTAGTCTTGTTATAAATAAATACACTGTTTATTTTCATAACAACTTGTGTGGTGTCCTTTCACTGGGTGTTCAAGGGGTAATGTGATGGTAAAACAGCTGGCTTAACACGCCCTCTAGAGTCTTAGCCTTAGACTGCTCGTATCCATGCTACTAGGATAGCTGGTCTATAAGGTTGACTTACAACCAATCATCAATAAGGGTTGTTTGGACAGATATATAGTGATCACTAGAATAGTGAGCACTGCACATCAGGCCAACTTCTCAAGTGACCTGTCTGTACGATCGCCGGAGACGGCCCTCATCGGAGGCCTCTCCCCCAGTACTCGGCCCACCCTCCGGGTCCCCGTCTAACAGTAGCCATGACCTCCCACCGGATTCCCCGGAGCGACTGGGGAGCCGGGTTATGGGGGAGGTTTGTCAACGAAGGGCGAGACGCCCTGCTGCAACTCCCGGACCATCTGATGACGTCCTACGACCACATGAAAGCCGCCCTCCTCACTCGATACGGACTCACACCCGAGATGTACCGCCAGCGGTTCCGCGACTGCAAACGGATCCCGGGCACAACTTGGGTTGAGTACGTGAACTTCTTTAGTCGAGCCTTCGAGGGGTGGATCAAGGGCAGCAAAGTGACCACTTACGAGCAACTCTTTGACCTTATTGTATGGGAGCACCTTTCTAACAACTGCTTCATCGAACTCAGGCAGCACCTCCTGGACAGTAAACTAACGGAACCTCGGCAACTCGCCGCCGAGGCTGACCGATGGGAAAGCACCCGAGTTGGCCGAACTGGGCCCAGCGAACCGAACAGAACTGCCCAAGGGCCCCATCACCCCCGTGGGGGAGGAGGAGGCCAGGGTCGGGGTAGAGACACCGGCCCGGTGACTCCCACAAGCAACCCCCCGCCCCCGGCCGGCAGGGGTGATAGAGCGCGCGAGGCCACCCGACCAATATGTTTTCGCCGTTTCCGGCTTCAGGGCCCATATATTTTCAAATCACCATATACATCAATCGGGTGACTTCACGAGCTCTACCAAGTTGATGTGTGTGTGTTCCCTGCTAATAATTTTTCAGTGCACCCGACTTACCATCCACCGATGCGGGTACCTAATGACCACAATGAATCAGGGAGCTAGCTGTAAAGGAAAGGCAGCAAAATGCAAACTCAAAACAATAACATTCAAATACTGTTTAAATGACCACGGACAACTGGAAGTTTTAAAATGTTTATCTAAATTCAATATTTTCTTGCATGAGGTACAGTAAAATAAGGCAATCAATAACCAAGATAACGTAAATTATGTAGGCATAAAGAAATAATGACAGGGTAATCATTCAAATGTAATATGAAAAACAGATGGAAAATACTATAAAATCTCAGAAATGTTTAAGCATGGACATTTTATGCATGAATAACTATGGGAGGGCCTATAAAGAGTAACACGCTTCACTTAAGGTGAATGGGTCTTTGAACAATCTAGGCAATGAAG
This sequence comes from Lissotriton helveticus, assembly GCF_964261635.1. Taxonomy (NCBI): domain Eukaryota; kingdom Metazoa; phylum Chordata; class Amphibia; order Caudata; family Salamandridae; genus Lissotriton; species Lissotriton helveticus. The sequence continues at coordinate 611,636 of NW_027611652.1, read as the reverse complement.
TTCTAGACCATATCATGAAATTACAGACTGCAATGCAAAATATAATTTCTAACCAGTGAGAAGACATAGGAACAAAACCTTATGGAAAAATATGTAATCAACTTTCAATAGTTGCGGAAAGGCATGGAAAATATAACATATGCAATGATGAACTTTATTAAAGCAAAAGTCAGAAATTTAGAAGGTGCAAGATTTAAAGAGTTTTCAGAGCAATATTTACCTAGAAAGGTGTGGAAACCAAACCCTGGCCACGGGTCAGTTAAGGACAGGAAACCCTCAAGGAAGGATACCCCTCAAAGGACAGCAGGTGCAGAATGGACACCCAGGACAGGACAGGATACCCTCGGAATAGGAATCAGGACAGGACCCTCAGGACAGGACAGCAAACCCTCAGGACAGGACCCTCTTCAGGACAGGACCGGAACCCACAGTTCGGAAGCAACGCCTGCGCTCCACCCGCTCTGCAGCTATCGATCAAGACCCCGATTGGGTCAGCGAACTCCCAGCTAAGTGCTTGCCAGCACTTTAAGGTTCAGTAGAACCTCAGTCTATGGTCAAATTCGGACAGAGTGCTTCGCAGCGCTCTGTATCTTCAGTCACCTATTGAGTGCGTTGGGTCAGTGACAGGTCAGCTAAACCAGACAAGTCGGACGGTTCACTAGGTGAACCCAGGGTAGATATACAGTTTGGGGTCAGTGTACCACCCCCCAATGTTGCAAAGTGTCAGAATCCTTCAATTTGGATTGGTCCTAAGGTAGGATTTGGGTAGCACACCAATCACGACCTAGAGATTCAAGCCTACATTTGCATAATAGGGTACCGCCTAACTAGATTGGGGTTCTCATGAGAACTGGTGCAGAAATACAATGGCAACGTTAACATTGTTGCTCTGTAAGCACATGTGATTGGTTCAGCCGAGTTTTTCGGGTCGTTCTCAGGAGCGTCTTGCTCATCACTGCCAACTGGCTGAGTTCCATCATTCAAGGTCTGTCTCTGGCTTGGCAGGTCGCGCAGGCGCAGAAGGACCTCCAAAATGGTTCTCGGCACAGACAAACCCCATTCCCCGCGGTACATAAAAAGTAAGCGAAAAACAAATTAATACATAATAATGTCATTATGAAAATACATCACAGGGTTTGTACTTTTGACTCATCATCAAGAAATAAAACTATTGCATTAAAATGTTAGCTACATTGACACAGTCACAAGAGCAGTGGCACGAGCAGTACCACATGATAAGCACAGTTATGAATTACGCATGCGCATAACTTTCCCTCCACTTCTGCAGACGCGTCAGGACACGTGAGTGTGGCTGACGTATGCGCAGTAACTAAATACAAGCGGCGGCCATTTTAGGTGACTTGGGTAAATTATTTTAGTAAAACACATGTGCAAGCTTCACTATCTATGTTCAAACTCAACATAAACGTTAGTAAAACATACGTTTGTTACCTTATTACACATAAACGAGGTTCTTGACTTCGGCAAGCCGCAAAATATGCGAAGCTTTGCTTCATCAATCCCCTCTTTGATGATATTTACTATCATCACAAATTATAATGGAACCAGATGCCAACTTTCTTTCACACTTTATAAAGTTCTATTTCTTCCAGCAACCGTTCTAACTTTTCTCTCTCAGTTTTAGTAGGGTGAGAAGTCTTCACCTTTTTGTATATCTGATCATTCACTTCCTCTAATTCAATCTCATCCACACTTCGTTTCACTCCTCTTGCATTTACCTCGTGCTTTTTGGTGCGCTTGCGGCATTTACAGCATAAGAAAATGGAAAGTATAATAAGACCTATAATACCAATTGGCATCAGAATTTTGAACAATAAGCTTTTACCTATGCTAGCAAGCCAATGACCTACATTTGAGAGACCATCTACCAGTCTCTTCCAGGCACTATCAACCTCGAGTGGTTTGAGTTCCTTTGCCAAATTAGTAATGTTTTTCACATATCTTTTGATCTGTACACTTTTATCCGGAATATAAGTGCAACAATGTTGCGCCTTCAACATCCGGCAGACTCCGCCCTCTTTCGCTAATAAGGTGTCAAGAGCAAGTCGATTCTGCAAAACCATTGATCTGATCGCAACCATTTCAGTATTGACCAGCAGAAATCCATGAGCTGTTTCAGTAGACAGCACATCTACTATAGTAGACAATTTGCAAATTCTGTGAGTGTTCAGAACCACTCCCACTCCAGGTATCAGTGCACTGAAAATACTACCCATAATTTCACCTATACTTTCTCTTTTACTACGCACTAAGCCATTAGTATCTTCATTGCTTCCAGCTTTCCCATTCACATGGTATATTTTCGGGAAGACAATGCCAAAGTAGCAGCTTCCATACCAGTGATCCGGCAATTTGAAATAAGCCTTGTCCCCACAAATATAATAAATTCCAGGAAACACAGGCTCTGACCCATTTTTGAAACCCCAACCTCCAATTACCTTGTAATTATGTTCGCATTCACTGGAACCAATGAAAACATTATTATAATAGCTAGTCTTCTCGCGGTGAAGACATAGCTTGCCTTTCTTTTCAAAATCCAGCAACAGAGCAGGACCCGCTCCACCAGATGAGGTGCCTTCCATGTTCTCTGCCCACTTTGGCTTTTTCTGACTTTCGTCATTAGCCTTCTTCTGAATTTTAATTCTTCTTTTCTCTGCCATGTTCAGGAACATCTTTTCCTGCTCACGCAAAGAACAAGTCAAGTTATCTCTGTGTGCGTCTGCTATGTCAATGTTACCTATAGTCAGAAAGTAGTCTCCCATATATCTTATGGTGTCAGTTTTGGTATGTACAGGATTCAAGTTCCCACGTATAGGAAGTTCAGAAAAGATCACGTCATTGTTAGAGTAATAATACTGTAACGGTCCCCTTTTGTAAAATAAACTAGCTAAAATGCTACAGGAGATTCCATATGTCAACGGCAGGTGAGGGTATGTCACGCCTTCAGCCACAGAAGTAGGTAGCTTCATGCAGACATAGCAATCTTCAATTTCCATAGTCTCTACATAGTGTATTAATAAGTTTGCGAAAACATTTAAGTGTGTCTTGTTCTTAACTCCATGATAATGTAGTCCTCCCTCATCTGATGCTTCTAAGTTCTGTTTTGTTTGTCTCAAAGCTCTTTCGTGTCGTGCTACACTCTGTGTTGTTAGCTCCTCATTGTCAGTATTTACAACTTCAGTAGGGACAATGTTAGTATCTTTACTTACAGCAAAGGGAATGAAAATTGTTAATCCTATCCAGATAACTATCAGTACTACTACACTACATATACACACCTTGCAACACGTCTTAAAACGGCTGCAACTAGGTCTACCATTCACTGTTGAATCAGACATTTTGGCTCAGAAGGAGTTTCTCGAACCCCTCTTTTTGGCTTTACACAATTAGCTTACTTTGTGCAAATTCACGGTGGTTCGTCTTCTTCTTCAGCTGAGTACTCTGGGACGGGTTCTCCGTCGCTCACGTCAGTTATATCAAGATCTTCAAGTTCTTCCAAAACCAGTGTCCATTCAGGAGACTTGTACTTTTTGTTTTGTCTTTTTATTCGTTCACTCCTTCTTTTGGAAGAGTCTTCTTCTTGCTCTGCTATCCGAGCACTTCTTCTTGCTTCTGCACGTTTTTCTTCCACTGTCTTTATCCTTAGTCTCAATCTTTTTACAAACCTAGGCTCAAGGTTGTTTCTTTTCTTTAGTCTCTTAGTCGGTACTTGGACTTCACTTTCTTCTCTTATTCTCTTGTTCTCTTTATCTTGTGGTAATTCTTCTCCACTTTCTTCTCCTACTTCCCCTATCTGGCTAGTTCCAGGGCTAGCATCAAATTCTTCTGCCTGGTTGCTAATCTGGCCTTGTTCAGGAATATTTTGTTTTTGGCTTTCGATTGTCTCTGTTTCTGTTTCTGTTTCCTGAACCCATTCTTTTAACCCTCTCTGATCCTGTTCAAGCACTTCGATCTCTTGATTTTCTTCTGCTCAAACTATCACTCTATTTCTAGTCTCTCCCTTATCTGCATCAGGTGTTAGCGGTGGTGTATCGAACACCTGCTCTGTCCCTGTCTGACCTTCTCCTTCCTCAGTTTTGATGTGAATCTCAAGCGGCTGAGGTTCTTCGCCTGTGCCTTGCTTTTCCTGACTAGTCCACTCTCTACCTTCACTAAGTCGCTCTCTTGTTCTGATAGGATCTTCGGTCAGATCAATCATCGGTATCCATTCTTCTGGCCATATGCTTGGCAGCTCGTCTTCAGCTACTCCTGGCTCAGTTTCCTGGACCTCTTCAGCAGGCTGGATTCTTGGCAGTTCGTAGTCAACTACTCCTGGGCCAACGTCTGCTGTTCCTGCAACCTGACTGGTGCTGGGCTGCTCGTTGTCAGCTGCTTCTGGACCGGCTCCTGCAGGGTCCTCTGCTGGTTGCCCTTCTTCTGCAAATTCTTTGTCTGGTAATACCTTCTGGGTGTGTCCAGCGTGGATCCACTGGGGAACACCTGCGACCTTCACTGCAGTTGTTGTTACCAGGATTACTTGGCGTTTCTTTCCCCACCTTGGTGCCAGACAATTAGATCGAGTGTGCTTCTTTATTTTGACCCAGTCTCCTGGAACCAAGCTGTGGAGAGGAGTCGTTGGATTGAGGATGCCGTCGTCTCCAATCTGGCGAGAGATAGAACGCACTTGGTCACCCAATCTTCTGCAGTATTCAAGCACCAAATCATCAGTAATACTCAACAGTTTGCTTCCTGGCACCCATGCTTGTCTCATCACTCTTCCCATAATGATTTCATGGGGACTTAGGCCTGTCTTGCGGTCAGGAACACTTCTCAGTCCCATCAGGACCAGGGGCAGGGCCTTCACCCAGGTCATGCCAGTAGCATCTGTCAGCTTTGCTAGTCTGTTTTTGATAGTTCCATTTACTTGTTCCACTATTCCAGAAGCCTCTGGGTGGTATGCACAATGAAGTTTCTGCTTTATTCCAAAGGCCTTACAGAGTTCAGCCAGTATGTCATTCTGGAAATGTCCACCCTTATCTGATTCAATAATGAATGGCACCCCGAATCTAGGTATCAGTTCTTTTAGTAAACACTTCGCTACTGTCAGTGCGTCACTTTGGGAAGTAGGGTAAGCTTCTACCCATTTTGAAAATATGCAAACAATGACAAGGACATATCGCTTCCCTTCACAACGGGGCATGGTGATGAAATCAATCTGTATCCTTACGAAGGGACCCCCTGATCTCCCAATTTTGCTCAGTTCAACCATTGTCCTCTTGCCTGGGTTCATCTGTTGACATGACAGGCACCTCTGGCAGAGGGACTCCGCTACCTTCCTGAACTTCTTACTGTACCAAGTCTGTTGAAATACCAGAATCATGGCATCCCTACCAATGTGTGATCCTTCATGTATTAATCTTGCCATTGTGCCAAGCAAGTGTCGGGGTAACACAGGCATACCAGTTGGGCCCAAAATCACACCATCCACACGTCTCGGTCTACACCCATCCTCCTTCCATTTCTCTCTTTCTTGCCAAGGAGCCGATTCCTGCCACTCTCTCACTTCATCCCACGTAGGCACTTCTTCAAACACCTGAAGCTGGCAGCTGGTTCCTGGCCCCCCTCGTTTTGGATTTACAATATACCGATCTTTGGCACACCATTGGGCCACTCGATCAGCATAATCGTTTCCCAGTGATACTTTGTCCATGCTCCTTTGATGAGCAGCACATTTTACCACTGCCAGTTCTTTGGGCAACTGGATGGCCTCTAAAAGGTCATGAACAACCTTTGCATTCCGAATGGGAGTACCTGAGGAAGTCATGAATTCCCTCTGCAGCCACAATTGGCCAAAGTCATGCACAACTCCATAACAGTACTGACTGTCAGTATACACTGTTATGCGTAAGTCCTTCCCAATTTTGCAAGCTTTTATCATAGCTATCAATTCGGCTACTTGTGCAGACTTGATGTTATATAAGTAACCTGCTTCTTCAATTTTTGTGAAAGAGACTACTGCGTAAGCAGCACTCAGGCCTCCTAGTTCATGTCTTAGACAGGAACCATCCACAAATAGTTCTTTATCATGTTCAGGCAATGGCGTTTCTTTTATGTCTGGGCGTGGTTTAGTACTGAACTCTGTCAGGTCAATACAATCATGTTCATCATCATCCCCACCTTCTATTTCCAAGGGGTCGGGGAGTAAGGTGGCAGGGTTCAGAATACCGCACCTAACAATGCTTACATTTGCTGCACCCACAAGAATCCTCTCGTATTTAGTCAGCCGACTAGGGGTGAGATACTGTGTTTTAGTTCTGGTCAATAGAATTACCACTCCATGTGAAACATACACGGTCACAGGATGTCCCATGACAATGGACTCACTCTGTTCCAAACTTGCACAGGTAGCAGCTACTGCTTTCAGACAGCCTGGTAACCCAGCAGCTACTGGGTCCAAAGTGGCAGAGAAATAGGCCACAGGCCTTCTGGTCGTGCCATGTTCTTGAGTCAGGACTGACAATGCGCAATTATCGCGAGTGTCACAGAATAGGGCAAACTCTTTGGAATAATCTGGCATTCCCAACGCAGGGGCTGTACACAGACAGTTTTTCAGTCTTGTGAAAGCCATTAGGCTTTCATCGTCCCACTCTACAACATCTGGCATTCCTCTCGTGGTCATTTTTATCAAGGGCCTGGCTAAGGCTGCAAATCCCAGAATCCACTGCCTGCAGTACCCTAATACACCCAGGAACATTCTGACATCTTTTTGAGTACGGGGCAACTGCATCTTTTGAATTATTCTCACTCTTTCTGATGTGACTTTTCTGACACCCTTTTCTATTTGGTGTCCCAGATATTTCACTGATTTCGCACAGAACTGTAGTTTGTCAGGGGCCACTTTATGCCCTTTCTCACACAGATGATTTAAGAGGGCAATGGTGTCAACTACACAGTCCCTATGACTTTTAGACGCCAGTAGAAGGTCGTCTATGTATTGCACTAACACAGAGTTCCCAGGTAAGATCAAAGTCTCTAGACATTTTTTCAAGATCTGATTAAAGATAGAGGGGCTCTCTGTATACCCTTGAGGGACCCGGTTCCAACAATACACGTGACCTTCGAAGGCAAATGAGAAAAGAAATTTGCTGTCGGGGTGCAGGGGTATCGAAAAGAATGCATGACATAAATCAATCACAGTGAACCATTCAGCATCCCAAGGAATCTGGTACAATATCACTGCAGGGTTCGGGACAATAGGGCAGCAAGGAAATACAATTTTGTTAACCTTTCTCAGGTCCTGCACTACCCTATACTTGCCACTAGGCTTTTTGATGCCCATAATCGGTGAGTTGCATGGGCTGCTCATCACTTCCTGTATGATGTCTCCTTCTAATAATTTTTGTATTTCCAGAGTGACACCTGCTTTCACTTCAGCATTCATTCGGTAGGGCCTAGTGTTAGGATATACTGCATTGTCCTTGATGGCTATCTGTATGGGGTCCACATCTTTCATCAAACCCACATCTTTTCCAGTGAAATCCCACACCTCTGGCTTTACGGCTTCCTGGAGTTCTTGGGGCAAGTCCTGCAGGGTCAATCTTTTAATTTCTGAGTCAGGTCTAAGTAACAATAATTTATAAATGCCATCTTCATCTGGGGTCTGTATCTCAACACCTTTTGGTGTGCAAAAGATGGTACAGTTCATTTTGCACAGCAAATCACGACCCAGTAGATTCACTGGACTGGTGTCACAGACGACAAATCTATGCATCTGTTTAAAATTTCCAATTGAAATCTCCATTGGTTCGGTAACAGGAGTACTAATCAATTGATTAGATACACCCACTACTTGGATATTTTCTCCCGAGAGGGGTAGGTTTGGAACGTCCACTGTTCTTACAGTAGAACGGGTAGCGCCAGTGTCCAACAGAAAGGTGACATCATTTCCGTCAACCTTTCCTTCAATATATGGTCCAGACTGGTCTACCGGCAAGGAAGCGCCAAGTACGCACTCCTCGTCCTCCCCTCTCAGGCCCCGTCAGTCCTGATCATTACAAAGGAAGGTATCATTTAGCAGATACTGCGAAGTTGCTGTATTTCTGTTCTCCCCGCTTTCCCAAACCTCTATCTCTTCATCTTCTGCCTGTCTTCCCCTGTATACCTGCTTGGGTGCTCGAGGCACCTGAACTGTTTTTACCTGGGGTTGAGTCTTTCTTGGTCTTTCTTTCTGCGTCTGTGGAGTTAAATCAGGAGTTTTTTCATTAATATCTACTAATTGGGGACACTCGTTTCGCCAGTGTCCAATTTCGCCGCACTGATGGCAGGGAAATTTCTTCATAGCCTCTTCCCTGCTAAATTTGGGCCGGGGCTTTCCTCCACCCCCTCCCCCAGGACTTTTGTTCTCAGCATTCTTAACCATGTTACTCAATTGTTTTTCCTGCTGTTCTGCGAGCTTCACCTGAGCCCACATCACCTTTTCCTTAAGGGCCTTTTTCTTTTCTGCCATCTCGTCCTCACAGTACTTAGCGTACCGCAGGACCTCATCCATTTTCTTAGTATGCCAACAGATTTTATTATCTTTTATCCACTGACAAATTTCAGGTCTTAAACCATTTACAAACCTGTAAATAAAATGCGTCATGTCCTTCAAATCGATGTTATCAATACCACTGTATGTTTTAAATACCTGCAATAACCTCTCATAGAAGGAGTGCACTGTCTCGTCCCTTTCCTGTGTTGTTCTATCTATTTTTGTCCAATCAGTTTCCTTTGCGGGCACCTTTTCTTTCAAATGCTGAATTACCTGCTCATATTTTCGCATGACATCCTTTGATGGCTCCCCAGTTTCCTTGTTTCTGGGGTACTCCTCACTGGGCCAGTCTATGGCTATTTTACACTGGGTCCATAAATCTACTGGAACCACAATGTCGAAAAACCCATCCAGGTCTTTCCACAGACATTTCTGTACCTTCACGAACCTCTCCACCTGCCTGTACCAGTCAACTGGTTTCTCTCGTAATTTTGGAAAATCGTTCGTGAAGGACACAATATCCTGCCTAGACCAGGGGACATGCACATATTTCCCTCCTGGAACTTCGCGCATGGGGCATAACTGCTCAGGTTTTTCTACCTCCCTTAAAGCAAACTCAGGAGTCACTTGTCGGGAGCGAACCTCTTCCCTCTTTTTCGCCCACCTGCTTCTCCATCTTTCCACATCTCCCCATTTCTGCAGTACCCCCATTAATTCTTTAATCTGCAACTTCTTCCCTGCCACATTCAGGTGTTCTATATCTTTGTCTGAGAAGTCTGCTCTGTACGGTTTCTGTAAGGGCTTGGATTTTGAGATATCTACCCCCATACTAACTGCTGTTTCGGTCAGTTTTTCGTGGAGCACTCTGGTGTTCCTTGTAAAGCTTTTACATATGAACGACAATTCTTCTTCAGAGTAGGTATTCAATCGATCCAACCCCACATTTCCTGCCATTAATTCTTCTATTTCGACCCTCAGCTTGTAGAGGTCTAAAGGTTTTGTTTGCGGAGTCTGCTTCTCTAATTCACGACTCCAACTCTCAATTTCATCCGGAGTTACCAGAGAGACATTCCTAGTACCTGTTGCTGTCTCTAATTTAATTTCTTTTGTATTAAAAGGGTTATGCCTCTGCTGTATTCCCTTTCCAGTCTGTTTGTTTGGCAATTCCAAGAACGCAACTTCAGACTCGCACTCACTGGATCGATCATCTATGATGATCGGTTCCTGTCTCGGGGTTGCCATGACTGGGGTCATAACTGGAGTAATCGGATTTCCCTGACCATTTCCGTATAACGGGACCACCGGTCCAATAGTTACTGGAATAGTCAATGCCTCAGGACTGGTATTTAACTGGGAAATTTTCTGAATTATTTCTGTCCTTTGTCTAGCTAGAGCCTCTTGCTCCTTTTCCACTAGTACCCTTCTTAAAGTTGTGTCATGTAATATCTGTGGGGTCAATGGAGGAGTAAAACTCGTGGCAGTAGGATGCGTTTCACTTGGTCCTCCCCCATAATTTGGTTTCGGGAATAAAGTTCCAGTATTAAAGGACCTGCGCTCTTCCCCATATGGAGGTTGAACAAAAGGCAGTCCTGAATTCGATGGTTTCTCTTCGCTTTCATACAAGGGTCTGGGAAAAAAGATTTTCGTACGTGAATATTTTTCTTCCTGGCTCGCGGGCACTTTGGGATATATATCCCTTGTTTCCGTCGGTTCGGGTTTTTCAGGATAGGGCAATACTTGACCACCCCCTCCCAGTCCCAGGGACCTGTCTTCTTCCTTTAGGAAGTGGCGTCGGGGAACATCTCCTACACTGGAAGGTCGGGTTCCCTCATTGTAAGGTGGCGGACTTCTGGTACAGATGTCATCTATTAGTTCATCATCTGATTCCCCCAGGGCCCCCCAATGCTTACATTTTTCAGTACTTTTCTCACCCGCTCCAATGTTATGACATGCCGGCATCATGGGAAACAGACCCTCAACAATCATGCTCTGCCTCCACTGTTTCATCCTTTTATCCCTGGACTCCTGTTTCTGCCTGGGGTACCACTTGGTCAAACCCTTGTCCATTCGGGGTCTTTCTCTTTCAAAAGCCTCAATCTCCCATTCCTCTAATGCCTCATACTGCGTTAGTCTCGGTCTGGGATGCAATTCGTTCATCCGAGTCCTTAAATTAAATAGGATCCTACCATTGAAGGTACCATCTAACGGAAAAGCCAATACTCCGTCATCTTTTGTGTATTTCACCCAATTCTCCAACCACACACAGGTATTGTACCCTCGGTCAAACATCATGAATGAGGCAGGAGTATTAGGTGGTGGGACAAGAACACCTTCCCTAGATTTAATCGGTTTGTCCGTTTTAAAATAATTTTTCACCTTACTTATAAGGGACATTTTTCTCTTTGTTCCGTACATAATATCGTATCTATTAGTCTTCCACTGATCCCTTTCAAACCCTAGGTGCCTTGGATCAGGTCGAGTTCCTGTAGTCTGCGAGTGCCACATACGACTTCTGCGCTAAACTTTGTTTACAAACTACCTCCAATCAGAACGCGCTTCAGAAATTCGTGCAACCAATGGGTGCGCGACACTAAATAAGCTCCGCCAATGGTTGCGCGGCCCCTTCGTGAGACAGTTCCCACGCTCCGGCGCTCACCCCTCCTTTACAATTCCAGCTCCGCTACCCGCCCGCTGCTTCTACCAATCCCAGCGCGGCACAGAGTGACGTCAGAGGCGCTTCGCGACTGACTCCCTCCCTTCACAAGGTAACGGAAACTTTCTTTCTTTTAAAGTGCTCAGTGCTTGGTTATTTTACGACAAATACACATTCGCCACAGTGCTCAAGTGTCTAGACAGAGAAAGAATTGTTTGACTGCAAGTAAACTACTTCCATTTACTTTTCACTCGCTGCGGGCAGATCTCTTCCACCTACCCTTCACTCTAGCATCGCTGAACCTGTTATTCCCCTAAATTCATCCACTTCTTTCCGGGATATATTCCGAGTTTAAGGTTTCTCAGCGGACCCCTCTGCTTTCACCCTAGCTCCGAGGAACCTGCTACTCTTCCGATGTGACCCTTACTAGGTTACGCCACTATGGGAATTTTG